>NC_051853.1:91915982-92219012 GCF_905115235.1 Hermetia illucens | reverse complement strand
CCTAAAAGTTGGTGTCAGAGGACAGGCCTTATTCGGGGGGCTTTAGTTGTCTTTTACATCTTTTTTATTTTGAGTGATTTCTGAATGCCTAGTTTACAGGTTGACTATTGCAACGAAATATCTGCTTCCTTATTTTGCAGTGCAAATGGGCTTTAGTTCTCTTTCTATCTGAGACGCTATGGCAGGGTACCAAAACAGAATGGGCGAATTCTTGTATCAAATGTAAATTTTCCCACCCACCGTTATCTCTAAAAAATCATCCCATTTTTATAAAAGGTTCTCTAAGTATCTCGCAAAACGCATTTGTTTAGTGATACTCTTCCGTGATGTTACAAGCAAATTTATATGTTTACTTATTCTTGAGATTCGATACTATAAAGCGTGTGTCGACCAAAAGCATCATAACTAAAGGACCAAAATTCGTTAGACACTGATTCAGCCCGAATTGGATTCGGGAAAAAGTACCACTAACATATTATGTATTCGAAAATTCTCATCTATAATATTTTCGTATAAAGCCTATCTCTTTACCCACTTCACAAGTAAAAGGAAATCTTCGACATCTCCTTCAGTTGTATCATCCTATATGCTTCCCTTTATTAAATTTCCAGCTACCATCATTCATCACTTTGTTTATTTTCTGCACTTCCCTTTTTGGAAACGGATGAATGAAAATGCTATTAAACTAACCCATCCGAACCCGATAGATTGTACAGTATATAAACTCGAACAAATCAATATGTAATGGTTACATGTTGAGGGTGACTTTGATCACCCTCAGCGGCCATATTTCTTGTAATCATCCACTGTTAAACCACCCGTACCAATGTACGTAGTTGTATACTCTCGGTTTATCCGATTCATCCAAGAAAGACTCCTTGACTATCTTATATCTACTCCAAGGCCACACTCTATGTGGAAGATATCTCCTTTTCACAGAATAGATCACATTCAAATCTAGGAGAAACCCATATCCGTCTATCCGTTCCTACATTGCCTGATAGTGGCCTTCAAGCGTCGGCGGTAGGTAATAAAGGATAGGTTAATGTAGCCAGGAATCGATATTTTAATCAGAAATATTTCGAATGCGAAAGGATAGCGTTAACTTGCGTCATTTCTTGCTTTGTTTGTGGGACTCGCAAGAATGTAATAGGGTATTCCAGGCTTACTACAACAGGGAAAAGACACGTTCTATACATTTATTATTTATTTATCGTTACGGTTTTTAGGAAATCAAATTGGCAATAATTGCTACTAAGTTACGGTTTTTGGTTTAGATTCTTTCAAAGAAGTGTTTTATGTATTGTCTAAGCCTTCTGAGTTTCTCGAGTCTCGAAGTCCTCATGGGAGTAGCAATTTGATCAAAAAATCTGCGGATAGGTATTAACTCATTCAAAAAGAAGGCGCACCGAAGTTTCTGGCTCCTTTTTCCAAATCCAGATCAACTTGATAGAAATGAGTTGTCTAACGGAGTCTGACATTTCAAGTATTAACGGACTACGATAGCGTTACATATTACCTGAGACACTCCTCAAACTGCTCTTTAAAGGCAATAAGGAATCAACTATCGGCGCTTTCGTCAACTGGAATTAACATGGAGTGGGAGAAGAATAAAACTCGAGGCTGATTACTCCTAAATTATAATTTAATTTTCGTAATAATGTTGACTTTCATGTTATAACAACTTTGCTGAATTTGTCCTGTCCTGTCCTGTCAAAGCGTAATCATGTTAAGTTAAAAGAGTGGCGTGCAACCTACCTGGCTGTTGCACCAACGATGATATGCTTTATTTAATTTGAGTTTTTTCGCCCTCTAATTGTGATTGAATTGGATTCATGGAACGATTTTGGTAGAGATGTCCCATTTCCTTGTCACATTTTGTATTGCTCTTAGCAACGTGTGAAACGATATCCTCTAGCCGAGGCGCAGCTAGAATTCCGTCTTGACCTGGTTCATGAATCAGAGTCTACATTGAATTGACCAGCACGTTGTGTTTAGTTACTCTACCCTTGCCAGTTAGCAAGACGACAGCACCACATTAATGAAACGAGCTTCATACAATAAGTTATAAATCATATTAAAATTTATCATTTGAACGTCAAAGTAAGCGCCATGTTCATTTGGGAAAGGAGGGCTGAGCCACTATTGTTTGAATTACCGCATCTCAGGTACTCTCATTACCTGGGGCTGGTTTTAGACAGTATGCTTCAACGGTACAGTATTACACATCAACGGAGACAACTAACACAGAGCAGAAGAACGGTTTGCATGAACAATTTAATGTAGTCCAGGCGAGGTTTCCTAAAGGTGACAATGGGATCATCATGGGTAATCTGAATGTTCAGTTAGGCCTTGGTATATATAGGCCATCGGGAAATATGCCCTTAGTAATTATAACAACAATGGCCTCGCCATTTCTTACATTGTTCGTGCACAAAGTCTGCAATAAGTGAGTTGAATTTCAAGTGATTAGCAACGCACGAATAATCAAATCGGCCAAAGTTTAGAAGCTGTTTTCTTGATGTATCTAACACACAACGCGGACATTTTACAAGGTTGGAGAGCTGCAGAATTATTTTACTTATTGGTCAGCATGCTTTGAGAATATTGAGGTTGACGATGAGCGTTGGACCTCCATTGAAACTGTTCGTTTCTCAGGTATTACTCAGTTCGTCGGCCGCGTCACAAGACTTTGTTGTCTGAGGAATCGTAGAGGCGAACTGATAAACATAGACGAAATGTGACGAAAGTAGCCAGTTTAAGCTCTGATACAAATTTCGGGAGAGACATTATATTACGTGATATAATAGAACCAAATTTACTATTTCGCCGAACAAGGAAGCAGAAGCTGCCGCAAGTAAGAAGGGTGCTCAACCGTGTAACATTAGTTAGTCGCCATAACAAACAGATACGGATACAGAAGCGAAATCATCTCTCTCTTCAATGTGATCAAATGGGTAAAGGTATCGGCTTTGATAACTTCTTCGAAAATTAGTAGCAGCCACTCCAGTTTTGACAGATCCTTTTCTAAGAAGTGGAAAAAAGGGATGATTCCGAGAAAGAATACTCTTCTTAGGTGTGACAATTGAACTCTCTTTGCTAACTTTGCTACAGTCGGGTTTGTACCACTACCTGGTGTACCACAATGAGCTCCTTCGAATTGCATGGTGGTGCATTTCCTCTAGTTGTTTCCTTTTCTGCATCTTAGTTTTTTTTGGGTCAACGAAAGGAACAGATCGGGTTTTGAGAAACTTTTTCCATGAAAGTCGAGTGAAATTCGGTCAATTAATTTGACGTTTCCAAAAGGTCAGACCGGGAAATAGACGGTCGCTATTCTAAGATTTCCAGAAGATAGACTAACCGGCTGAGCAGTCGAGAGTGCTCCTTTCGGTTACCGGAAGCAGTTCTGTGGCGCAGACTCCTAAGAAGAATTATCTAATTCTTCCATTTGGAGGTGCGTGGAGCTCTGCAACTCAGTCAAAACATAATCACTCATGAAAATCACTGTGTACAGGGCTGATGCAGAACACATCTGTAGAGAAATGCGTCATCGTGGGTGGGCTTATAGTTAGCTAAGTTCGGTCTCGAACAAAAAAATATAAATATTTTAAGATATCAACCGAATTTTGACAAAAAGAAAAATGAAACTTATCACAAAGGCACAGAGAAATAGTGCAGTAAAAACTGCCAGTAGCGGCAACAGAAAATAAGGTAAAAATAATGAAGTATTGAAATTAATTAAATTAATTAAACGTCAACAAATCTAAAAGTGATTGGAAACCAAAAATGGATAAAAAAATTCTACTATTAAAAAGATCCTTCACTCCAAAATATTCTACTCCTCCTTTCTACCAGAAAATCTCCTCTATGCCAATCAGGCCCTGATGGGGCAGGTTCTTTTGACACTCAAGCTCTTATCCCATCATAAAATAAAAATAAAAGGATCGACCACGGATTGCATATTTTTGTTGCTTTAGGTGTCTCTGGTGATCGTGAAGTGAGACTTCTGGGTTATTCCTTTCTTCTTAGCATTTCAGGACGTGAAAATGCCTCTAAGAATTTCAGAGGTAAGTAACTCTAGAGTGAGTGAACTATGAAAATATTCGTAGAGACAAAGGGTCAACACTAACTGGCGATCACGAAAAAATGGCTGGTGGTGAATCTATCACGAGGGGTTTTTCATGATGGATGAATGTTGCCTCCAGTACTTATTTCACAAACAGGCTCAGGACAGACAAGCTTCTAAGTATTCGATTTGCGAAATGGTCCAAAGTATAGATCGTCTAGCGATGTTTTGGACAGTCACCTTGCGCCGACTCGAATCCCGAAATGTAGGGGAAAGTCAAGATAGAGCAGACGAAAAGTGGTCAACTGTTCGGTATATAGGCGGAGTTGCAAAGTTTTGTTTCTAGCCCAGCCGTGAAGATTTCATAGCAAATTCTTGGTAAGTGCATTTATGACGCAGGAGGAGACTAAACAGGGAAAATAATTTAAGGTTGTCTGCGAGGATGCAGGGAAGGTCATTAAAATAGGAATAGTATGGGACAAGCATAGAGCCTTGGGGAACACCAGAGGAAGTAGGGAACGAACGGGATGCGTCTCTATGAAAAAAAATTCTCTGCAGGAACGGTGTGATAATTATAAGGAGAGCCATGGGATGATTGAAGAGGTGAAGTTGGGCAGAGAGTTTAGAGAGGTGAAGATTGTGGTTAGCTAACGAGAATTCACTTGCCAAGATCGGTTTGAACATCAAGGTCGATGATAAGCGACTGCAAGGCCGGCCGAAACAACGGTGGCTTGATACGCTGGATGGGGAATTAAAAGCCTCGCGATTGCATCCAAATCAGGCATTTGGTAAAATGAAATGGCTAAACCGATCACGACGAGCCGACCCCGGTTGTGAACGGGGCAAAGGCTGAAGAAAAAGAAGAAGAAGATTGTGGTTAGCGGCACCAAAGGCTTTAGGCAAATCATTGTAAATAGAGTGCACCTCCTTTTGTAAATTAAGGCATTTAACAACGTAGTCCAGAAGGTTTAAAGCAGTAGATCGATGTTTAACAAAAACCATGCTGTTCTTTCATTATGAGGTGGACCAAGTCAGTCAACTAGGCCTCGAAGTATTTTTCGAGATTTTTGGAGCAAGTTGCGAAAAAGGGAATAATAAGGACCTCTTTCCAAAGGCGAGCAAAGTAATATTCTTCAAAACTTTTGTTGATGATTAGGAGCATGGGAGGGAGACGTATTGTTATATTTACCAAAAAGGAATAAGTTAGCAAGCCCATTGGAACCAGATCTGGCATTGGTGTCAAGATTACCACTCTACTCCACTACTACTACTCTACTCAACCTAGGAAGGACGGGAAGACACGTAAGAACAAGCCAGGTCACAAAATTGTTGTGACTAAAGTGGGGAAAAGTTGGATGGGATTATGGTTTCAGATCACTGAGAGCAGGGGTGATATCTTCGATAATCAAGCACCGCTTATGTACTTTTTTAATCACTAACTTCCCAATGAAGGGCATATCCTTGAAATGAGCAAGGTTGTCTTTCTAGAAAGGTAGATCTGCATGGTGGGCCAAGATATTGTACAAATTTCTAAGGGCTTGATCGCAGGTTGAATTAGATAAATCACAATCCCCATCGATTTAAGTTAAGGTTAAATCGAGACGTTAAATTTGCGTAGATTTAAACTTAGAGCAATACAATGATATGTAAGTAAATATGGATAGGTAGCACCCGTGCAGGTTGGAAAGGAAAAGATCGAAAGCGTGGTCCAAGGGATTTTTGGTGGCTTTGAATTACAGGGCGTAACGAGTGTTCATAAAAGAAGAGAGTGGAAGCAAGAGTGGGGGGAGAGGGAGCGTGAGAAGCAAGGATAATTAGGCCAGTTGACAATGGGAAGGGAACCTGACAGTAAGGATTTCAGACATACTCTCAAACAATTCCTCACACAGGTGAGAGAGGCGCAGAGAAGTACATAAAAGATACAATATACGGAGAAGGTTTGCAGGGGGTGAGACATAAAGCAACACAATTATTATATAGAGATCCAGAGAAGGTGAAGGCCCAGTTGGCGCACAGTGGATGTTTAATTGCACCTGTAAACTTATGGGATGCCTTTTGTATCGGTAGATGCTATCATATCATATTGTGTTCGTCCATCCTAATAATTGGATTGCAGTTGCCTGACGGTAGTCGTAGCAAAACCTTTATAGCAATCATTTCTACTGTCTAATTTCGACTATTATTCAGGCAACTAAATAGCGTAAATCGTATATTGGATGTGTTTCACTCCTCTTGACTCAGTTCTAATTAGGATTCTATTCTCAACAGTGTGATTATAGAATTTCGTCACATTTTCCGATCTTACATTTGTACCGATCATCTGGAATTTTCCAGCTTACAGAAAATATAAATGCATCTTGGCCAGCCCGTGGATGGCTGACTTAGGACTCCCTCAATTCCCTGAACAAAGCTGGTTTAACTTAAGTCGGCTTAAGGCTGACTTCTATTAGCTGGATTTGTTCTGGTTAAAATAGCATCTTTTAGCTACTTCGGCCACGCTGCTCCCAGAGAAGAGGTGAAGCAATGCCTGATGAGTTGCTTCTGCCTTGAATGAAATTGCAAGTCATATTATTGATATAATGCTTTTTAGGTTCTTTATCCTTCTTTATAAAATATGGATATTTCTTTTCAATTGTTATTTCCATCACTAGCACTTGTATTGGGCAGATATTTTTGACAGACTAGAATCCAGGGTTTTCACCTGTTCGCTGTGCGTAGTTGGATGAGAACTGTCGTTTCGGCTTTGATTGACTTTAATAAAAACCTTGACCTGTTTTTTTCTTTTCCTTTATTCTAAAGTCATTTCCTCTTTCCGCTAATTTAACTGCCTGGACCAATTTTTTATTCTTTAGCCTCTAAAATTCGCTCCCACTATTCGTACAACGTAAACTGTGTCCGTGTATTGCCCATGAACCAATTTATTATTTCTGATTTGATTTTCCGTCTCTCTAATCGCAAAACCATGAATCGATACCGTGCAACATCCCCATTCCTCGAAGCGTTCCTAGTCTTTTTGCGTAACAACTGCGCACACTTTGATAACGAAGTAACCCCCAAAAACGAGAGGCAAATGGCATCGAATCGGGAAAGCCATAGAAACATCGTAACATAATATCTGACCCATAACGATACATTTTCCTTTAAAGACGTCTTCGACGTTGTCGAAAGCAACTTGGTAACGAAAGTTTGAGATTTCAAAAGGTATCAAATTACTAAATTAATGGAGCGCCTCGCTGCAAAACCACACAACATCGTACCGCCAACAACAACAACTGAGCATGCAGAGACGAAGCCCGAGAGGGACTCACCCAACAACGCTTTGACTTCAAAGTCATGGTGGTCCAAAAACGTATTTTTCTTCTCATCACAAATTGACAGGTTTTTTGGGTGGATGTATCAATAACATTAAGGTCGGCTTTCGTCTGGATCATTCCTTCGTGACGTTGGAGCGCGCAGCGGGATAGATGGAACAGGCAACGGTGGCGACGTAATAGAGTGTATCCTTACATGTGATAATGTACCACGGTAATACGTCAAAGGAATGCGGAATGAGAAGCAATTTCGAGTCCTGCCATTCAAAGCCTTTGCATATATGGAACGTCGACGACGACGACGATGTTGCTTCTATTAATTCAACTTATTCGTATGCATGTTACAAGTGGGCGTGATAGTGGGGGTAGCAGATCCCATTGAACTTTTGAAACCTTCATACGTATATTCCACTGTGCACACACAGTACCCTACATTCCGGCGATGTCCTGTACGGGGGCGGAACGCGATTGCTACATGAAACAAAATTGTTTCGAAGCTTGCATGTCATTTAAGTCTTTGGGAAACTGCAATTAGCCGACAGCTCTATAAATTTCCTTTAGCTTTTCATGTCCCGGAAATTTATTCTTCCCGTTTCACCACCTCCATCGATATTTACTGTCAAGTCCTATAAGAGAAACATTTTGTAGGTGTTACAACTGAACCTCCTCTGACATTATTATGAAATACAATGTGTGGAAAAAGACTGCACGAACGATTTCAATAAAACCGAAATGGGGGACTCGTGAAACTCTGTGAGCACGGAGACGGGAATGTTACTTCCAACTCACAAGCCTCCAATGTTGAAATACTCCCCGAACTATATTTTAACAGTTGCATTAGTGTAATGAGGAAAGTATCTTTAAGACACCTATTTGGAGTTCCTGGTACACATTTCAATCAAATCTCAGCAAACTAGATTTTGAATTTACTCGAAAGCAGGCTAGCGTTTTTCCTTCGCGCAACTGTAAGCAAGAAGAGTCTATGTTGCTTTTAAATGAGCACTGGACGCAATGTACACATTAGGGAACTAAAACGAGTCCATTACAGTTTATGGGACACAACAATCAAGTGGAAATTCGATCCAATCGCAGTCTTACTCCTTTGCCGTGCACTCGGTTTCGTCCTTAACTCCCAAGTTCACTATGGCAGTGGCACCACGTCTCCAGTTAATTGTATCGCTAAACGAACTTATCGCGTGCCCAAAGTGTTTGTAATTATGACTTGTAGGCATAATAATTAGATCGCTACGCTGGCACCTCATTAAAACGTGAACACCAGGACGTTTATGTAGTTCGGACCCGCTTCCGATTCGCATTTGAAATCTATTACTCACTCGAACATGCTTAATGTGATTCGGATGCCTAAATAAATTAAGTGTCCAGCGGCAAGATATTCTCGCCCAATCGCCATTACTTCTTATACTATATCTACAATTTGTTGCCCGGTCGGCAGTAGAGTGTGGGGAAGATGGAAGCATTAAGCGGGGGAGGAGTGGGAGAAAAAGAGGACCTCAGTCACGGGACACGTTATAATATTAAACATGAGTTTCTTTCAGATCACTGAATATGTTAACTTGAATTATGTCCCGTCAGCCTGAAAGGTATCTCGTGTGTCCTGGTAGATTCCCCCTTGGGATCGGGGCTGACTGACTCGGGCGACGAGCATGGATATACGATACACGAGTGGCAAACACGGAGTGGATGGATGCTGTATGTCAGAATTTCTTTAATAACGTCACTTTAGGCAGAAATGGATCACATATTTGCTTTTGATTATGCCTCGAGATGGATTATATTATGCGGATTATCCCCAAATTAATGCAGAATATTGTGTTCTTCGGTGGAATTTATTCAGGCGACGCAGTGCTCTTTTTCGGGAAATATTGAAATAGAGAACAAATCACATTTTTATGCGATGTATCATGTCTATGGTTGTGAACTTAAAGAGGAAGAGTCAGTTTGGAAGCAGCTCCTACACTTCTTCCTTGAAATGATATTTCTGAGGAATGGAATTTAAGGAAGGATGTGTTTCTGCTCCTTCTTACAATTGAAATGTAGCCATGCGAACTTTATTCGTGTCTATTTATTGGCGGAAACTTACTGTGAACTGAACATAAACTATTTATATTCACACCAGCGCAAACAAGAAAATCGGGAAACTGCTTGAAACTTCGAAATAGGTCAAACTAATATGCTGAAGTTGGAAACATTTGCAAATACAAAACTTGAAGGTGGATGCAAATAATGTTGAAGAAAGAGTTTTAGTTCGTGATTTAATATTTTAGTTGCCATTCCATTGCCATGCATATAACCAACGATTTAATATTTCAAAACACCCACTACCTAACCTAATCAGCAAGTTTGAAATGGTGGAGGAATAATAAAGGAGACAACCTACGAAATCAGGGCAATGTCCTTTGGAAATTCGTGGTGCATTTAACACACTTAAGAAGCAATATCTATCAAATTTAAAAAGTTCGTTCTTTGGCATCACTTCTCTCTATGAAAATAGGTGTTATAATAAACTAGTCCTGTAAAACTACAAAATTGGTTCCAGATTGGTCACCCAAGGCGTAGGTACTTTAAGTAAACTTTTACAAGTATTTTAAAAGATATCCGCTGGACCATCTCATCTCTGACTAATTTTGAATTTCTTTTCATAAACCCATTCAATGTTGCTTCGAAAGTTACTAGTAATAGAGCGGTCGAGTTACTTGAAGAACAATCTGAACAACTACATACCCTTGAGAAAACCCGAGGGGCTTTGATGCGATGGTAGGTAAACGATTTACATTTGTTTGGATCGCGTTACATACACAAATTTCAAAAATGGGTAGTAACTCCACCTTGGTTGTTATTCTGCTTTTGCGATGAGTGTAGGTGTAGCAGATGATCAAAATGATGCCCCCGTTTGATTATGATCAATTACAATGACGTAACCATCCCAAAACCTAACCTAACCTAACCTAATTAGCAAAGTTGAACGTAGAAGCCCATAGAACCCTCTCAAATCTAAGCACGTCTTCACTAAAGTGCCCCGTCGACAAGCGCTTGCACGCATCTGTACTAGTAAGGCTCAGAACTGTGGGAAGAAGGGTCGATTTGGATACTTCAGTCCATCACACGTCATCCCCAATATATCATATATTGGGTTCATAGCACAATCTGAAGTATCTGTTTGGGGTTTCGAGTAAAACAGACCACTAGCATCTGAGTGCTCAAAAAGTTTGCCAGTCCCTAATCTTATTCGCATCTATTTGGGGAAATCTACGATAAGTTCCAGAAAACTCGCGTGGAGCCGCGAAGATCCAGACCAAATTACATGCTCATTAGATGTCACTTCTGCCTAGGATGTTCCTGCTTACCCCGGTGTCGTCTGGTTAATGAATACGGAGATGCTTTTAAGACTTGGCGAGATAGTGGTGGAGCGGATGCAAATAATTTCCAACGGTTCGAAAATTGTTCAATATTCCGGATTTTCGGCATAATTTTCTCTCCGGTCCTTCTGTCATGCATGAAGTGTTCTGAAATACCTCAGAATCTTACCTCACCTTTGTAGTTACAAAGTCTGCATACCTTTTCAAAATAACTTCTTTTAAATTATCAGGACAGCGCGTCTTAATTAGAAATACCTAGATGATCCTTATTAAGAGAGTCTCGATCAATCCTCCAAAATTTCAGAAAAAAATGTTAGATTATAGTGAGATTTTCTCCCTGGAAAGTGGTCCAATCAAGGTGACTGCACCATAATTGAAGGGATAGAGCGCTAGCATCTCACTCTCATTGTTTATGTATGTTTTGATTTTGTCTCGATATTGTGGGTCTACCATTTGCACTGCATCTAGTGTGATGATAATAAAACTGATCCGCAATCTCATTGAAAACGGAGAAAAAACACGATAATTTCAAAGAGACTATATGGATGTGCTATGCTCCATAAAGTTATTAACAGGATACATGCAATGCAGGCTAGTTGCGCTCGGCCAATTTGTTCATGATGCAATCCTATACACAAAGCAAAATCGGAAGAACATGGTACACCGAGGAAGCGACCAGATTGGCCAAGTTGTGAGCTTCCCATCGTTTTGGAAAATACTTTTTTAGTTTATCGCGTACCTGAGTTTGTTGATAGGAAAGCGTGTCTTCAATAATGACCATGCCCTTTGTAGTATAATAGATTATTGAAAGATTGTAGAAGAACCGAAAACCATACGCCAAATCACGGCAACTGGAAAATCGTTCAGTTGTTTGATGACCGGAGTCCTGAAACTGCTATAGTCACGGTTTTCGCTAAATTTTCGCTGCTAGGAAGCAGTAGTGGCCGATATGAGTCTCTAGCAGACATTACCCCCTTCCCTCCGAGAGTCAAGTTGGCAAATCACACTTTACTATGATGATATCAAAATACCTCCCGTTTGAACCACCATAACTTTTAGGACGGTGACCGACGCGATTTTTCAACGGGGTTTAAGAGTGGGATTTCAGTTTTTTCCTTAATATCCTCCTTTACTCCTTTGGGATAGAGTGCAAAATTAAACCCTACCGTTATAACATGAAAATAGTCTCACTTTGAGGTGCTAGGCTTTATATTGGGGAGTGGATAGTAACAGTGCAATTAGCCACAGGGTTTTCAATAGCATCTTCTACATTATAGTTCTATATTATTGTTTGTGTGTAGTTCTCGAGTGAAGTTCAAGAGGATTTTCGAGTAAATTTACTTAACTTTATTTGCGTGCCCTCCTGGATGGGATGTATGTTGAAGTCTAGGTGTTCTATCCGAATATGTACCTGTGAAGACGTGGAGGCATAACTAGACATTAAACCGATTTTAGCAATATAAATGTAAACAAGTCGGAAAGCGGAAGCTCAACGCTTCAGGTATGAAAGGTTTCGTTAATGTTTATGAGAAATTATTTGAATACGGTGGTCTCATTTATACATAGCTAGTATGATCTCTTAGGGAAAAGTAATTTGACAGGAAAGAGGCAAATATGACTTACTATAACTTTGTTAATAATAATAGGATTTCCACCAAATTTTCTAGTATGATGCTTCATATTAGAACATAAAATATTACAGCAAAATTTGATGGATCTAGGATGAAGTTAAGGGGTTCTACAGTAAATTTTCAAAATATAATAATATATGCCATTTGCATGGGCCATTATAATTTTTTCAAAATTTTCGGTTGGGTAGTTTCTGAGAATGCGTGTTTTACGTAATAAACCTCCTTCGAACCCCTGCACTTCTGTCCTTTACAGCCAATATCAAAACCTGATTGGAAAACTGCTAATTAGGAGTTTTAATTTCACAGCCCAAATAGCTTTACTCAGTGTAATAAAAATCTGCAAATCTGGTGTAAGTTACTCTTCCTTAAGTTCATCTAATTGAACAAAACGAAAAGCGGGAAGGGAGCGGAAAATCAAAAAGTGACAGTGACGGTCAGAGAAATTTGGCCATGAAGAGGAAAGACAACAACACCAAGAGCATTGAAGGTGCTCTTAGCTTCCAAGTTTCCAACAGTGAAAAGAAAAAGAAAAGAAGAAAAAATTTAGCACTGTAGTAAAAAATAAGAAGCCTACACAACATTGTTATGGAAGGCGGAATGTACCTACAACTATCAGTAGACCTTCAGGATGGTGAGTTAAATAGCTCCGCTACAGAGAATTGCAATGATGATGTTTTCTCGTCCTCATATTTTAGGAAAATGGTGGTGCAATACTAGAAATTATGAGTGAAGGAAGCTCTATACATTTTAAAGCAAAGGTTTTCTCATCTGAATATGTGTAAGGAATATATACTAGTAAGATTCTACCTAGATTCTGGCCAAAAAAAAATAATACAAGGAAATTCCTATTGATTATTGTTGACATTTATTTATTTCACTTAACTATCACTTAACTATCCCCTCAACTCTAAATGAAGGGATAATCTGACATGGCCATGTCTGAGTAACTATCCGAGTCTATTTTATGATTTGATATTGGCTTGGAAAATTTAAAAATATTTTCAAAAAAAACTGTTTCCGACAAAGAAAGTTGTACAACTTTTATTCAATGAAATCATAATCGACCTTAGCTATTTAATGCCTTCTGGGTTGCAAGATGATCAAAAGACCATCCAAGTTGGAAATGGTCCCATTTTAAGCTCATAAATCATTACAAATTAATTGTAATAAACACTTCTCTAGTAATCAGAGTAACTAACGAAATTTCGAACATAGTAAAAAAGATCTCATGCAAGAAGGAGGCCCTAAAAGCACAGGGGCATCGAAAGCAATATCTTTGAATTACAACAATACACCAAAAATTATCAATTTGACCAAAAGAATTGAATTTACTTTCAAAAGAAAAAAGCGGGGAAACAAAACTTACATTTTGGTTAAGAATCGAGGATTCCTAAGTCCGTCATCCACTTAATGGCGGACCGGACCAGTTGGAAAGCAACATGTTTTCTTGGTTGTAATCCCTCATCCTTGGGCAAGCATCAAAGTTGCAAAATATATGACTTGCTGTTTCATCCAGGCAGACGTAGCGCCTGATGAGTTGCCTCTGCCCTGGATGATGTATTTTATATCATTACCTATAAGAGGGTAAGAGGAGTAAATTCCTAAAATATGGT
This sequence comes from Hermetia illucens, assembly GCF_905115235.1. NCBI lineage: Eukaryota > Metazoa > Arthropoda > Insecta > Diptera > Stratiomyidae > Hermetia > Hermetia illucens. Next base: position 92,205,014 of record NC_051853.1, on the reverse strand, counting down.
AATATGTTATGATATTATTAACTTTATTTGAAAAGGTATCGGAATGGGATTTTTTTCGAGGCCTAGATTTCGTATAGGTCTACCATTGTGACTTTTTTTCAGATTTTGCGGTTAGATAAATTCTGAAAAAATGTTTCATTTTCCAGAGCACAAATTTTGAGTTCTAATTCCACTCTGATGTACCTCAAATCCGAAATAGTGATTGAGCCCTTTCATTTGATATCACAGATGGCTATAATCTGTGAAAAAAATGAGGAGTCTCCTTAAACTCTGCAAAAAATGGGGCCACTTTGCTATATGTAAACGAAGTAAATAGACGGCATGTTCTCATCAAATCTCCATCTTCCAAATAAATCAGAGGTGAACAGACAGACAGGCCAGCAGACATTGAATTTCTAATAACGGTTTGTTTCACACTAAATTTTGAAAGTTACGTTTAAAGAGTTTTAGTTTAAGTGCCTTCATTACGTAATGAAGATCGAAACGTTAAAATTCATACTTTCATGTACATATAACGACTAATAAAGGTAGATAAGCTTTATTTGGATTCAGATTCAAAAGCTTAGGATCATTTGCTTCCGGGGAAAGACCGTGTAACCTAGCCGAGATCAAAGTCGAGAAACTATCATCTCTCTATCCGATACACAATACGAAGTTGGGAGCCGGAACTAATGTCTAGCCTGAATCTTACGAATGTTTAGTCCCACGTTGGGCGCAATTACATGTAATTACTTATGAATTGCGAAATAGGCAAAAACCATTCCAGTTGGCCGAAGCCAGTTCAAAGGACAGAATTATACGAAAAATCTAAAGAAATGGCGAAATTAACAATGAAGGTCTAACTGCAAATATTGAAGCTACACTGAAATATCCACTCCTCACATTTCCAAGCATGATTAGTACTGATAGGTGCGAGCGCATATCGTTGGGATACTTTTGTAGTCACATAACCCGTTTTCGTGATGTAGTCATATAAACGTGTCAAAACGGCGTCTCCGCCTTAGCTTTTGAGTTTGCTGAATAGCTGGAGGTCGCACGGAGCCAAATCAAGCGAATTCGGTGCTTGCGGAATGATATGAGTCGAGTTTTCGGCAGAAAAGTCACGAAAAATTCCAAAAAAATTGAGCGATTTTGGAACCACTCCAGACTTGAAGCATTTGAGACACAAAGCATCAGTGTTTTGAACTGAGCCAAATGATAGTTCAGACTATCAACGAGGTCTCCAATTGTCAATCGACGATTTTCAAGCACCACATCTTTATTTTTTCGACGTGGCTCTCGTCGTAGATGTTGATGGTCGTCCAAAGCGCGATTCGTCTTCAACGCGTTCTCGGCCCGCTTTGAATTCGTTATACCACTTATAAACATGTTTTTGGGCTATAGTTTGTCCACCAAAGGCCTTCCGCAACATTTTCAGCGTGTCCGCACAAGAATATTCGCTCCGCTCCGTTATAGACAGTCCTACCAACCTAGGAAAAAAAAAGTTACTTGCCTTCCTAATGCCCGGGAGTTTTAAATGACAATTTCACCTTACTTTTTGATCACCGTACTACATATGTAGTATATATACGTTGAATATACCCGATATTCAATTCGATGTGGTACTGAAATTTTATCTCTTAGGAAGCAGTAATTTAATCCACTAGAATTTTATAAATAATAGTAGGATCCCCACCAAATTTTCCAGTACTATATTCCCTATTAAAGCCTCTCTTACTGCAATTTTACGGACCTAGGATGAACTTAAGGGATGTTCGCAATAAATTTTCAAAATATAAAAATGTACTATTATTGAATATCATAACAGAGAGTGCTTTGAGGCCTACATACCATGTGCACGAACACCCATAATTTTTTACAGATTTTTCCGTTGAGTAGCTTCTGAAAATGAGCCCTTGGAGTAATTTATTCCTTTCGGACACTCTTTCATTTGTAACGAATGTCAAAACTAATATCTGCTATTCATCGGAATGAGGATATCCGCGATCGATATGGCGTTGCACCAATCGTGGAAAAGTTACGAGGAAGGCGATGGTATGGTCCTGCCGCTCACTCACCAAGATTGGTCTGAATGTCGAAGTCGATGGTAAATGACCAAAAGGCCGCCAACAACAGTGATCGATGAAGGTTTGAAAGCCTCGCGACTGCTCCAGATCAGACAAATGACAGAGAAAAATGGTGCAACCGATCTCGGCTTGCCTCCACTTGTGAATGGAGCAAAGGCTAAAGAAAAAGAATCAACTCCTTGAAACCCTTCATTTGATAATCCACATGGCCATATTTGGTGAAAACAAATTGCTCTTTTACTAATATGAGGACCCGAACGTTCCATTTGCACCTAACTTGTAATGTTCATGCATTTAATTAGTCACAGTATTTACTTTAGTGCGATAATGTAAGACCTTGAATATCAGGGTCTTACATTGCGGTAAATTGACACAAAAGCAATAAATTTGACCTACCAAAACTATAGTATCATTAACACAATATACTGGCCCCAAGACCAGGTAAAGGAGGAGGGCTTGAGGCAACGTACCTTGTACTCTCCTCAGTAAAACAAAAATAAAATGCTGAGATCGGGGAAAGAGGTAAATAAAGTATATTGGAGTTATTTCACTATGCTACATCCTATCTGATCTCTCTTGGTGACAGGTCCCGCGACAGGCTGACCAAGAAAATATATCCAATATCGTTAGAAACAATATAATCGGATTGCGAGCCGACCCAGTTTGTGAACGGGACAAAGGCTGAACAAAAAAAAGAAGAGAGGAGGTTTCAGTCAATTTCTAAAAAACATGGTAATTTAATTTGTTAACCTTATTTGAACTGATGTCAGTGGGGAGAGTATTGTAAAGTTTAGAGGCGAGTGTGGCAACTTTTTGATTTTTGTCAATTTTTTCGGCTGAACAGTTCCTGTGAGTGGGCCTGTAAAAGGAATGGTCACTTTCCAGCCTTCGCATTCCACCGTTTTCCATCATGTTAAACTGACCTGCTTTGGAAGGAACTAATTGAAACCCTTGATTTGGTATCACACATGGTTATATTCGATAAAAAAAATTTCCAACCCTCTTTTGTATATGGGGCTCTTTCCTCTTAAACCAAAAGGAGTAACCGTTTCTGAGAAAAGTGCATGTGACAGACAGACTAGACGGTAAATCGATTTTAATAAAGTTTTGTTTTGTTTTACACAAACCCTTAAAAGGAGTGGATTGATGAGTTGATTAGTGTTTCTCCACAAAGGAATGAACAAGAGCTAGGTGAATTAAATTCAAAAATCTTTTTTCGGACACTCATGATTTGTGATCACGATTAAAGCTCCATAGTAACTGCCCCAGCGGTAATAGTATATACTGAGAACTCAGCACTCATATCACTGAATACGAGACCTTTACAACACCTCTGTGTAATATGTAATATATGGCGCAATAATTACATTAGATCCAAAGGATTTCTGGTTTGATGATGATGGATATAACTACAATTATCATGAAATTCCCACAAAGGAGTTAACCAGAAACAACTAGGCCGAAAGCGTTTCTTCCAAAATATCTCTCGGAGAATAGGTCATCAGAGGATATCCCGATTCCGATAGAACTAGATAACCTTCGGTGAATCTTCCTATAGAATGGGTTAGGTCACCCTGTTTGATGGGATTACACCCCCAAGGGCTTTGCTGAAACCAATCGAATACACAAAATTACAACTTTTTTAACCAGCATCTCAATATAAGGTTTTACATAAAAGCCTCCTTATTAATTGTCTCTGTTACTTGCAGTAAAATATTGCTAGAATTTCCCAATTCATGTAGATCTTATTTGGGAAACGACATGCTCTCTTTAGAGAACGATTATCACCGCAGTGATAATGGACCAAAAGACCTCTAAAAAGAAGAGGTTTCAGAGCTAAAATACCTATTGTAGACTTTCAACACCCTTTAGTTAAGAATTAAGTCGAAGTTTTGCAATCGGAAAAAAGTCAAAAATTCATAACATATTTTTAAAAAATGCCAACTCTCAATTCTTCTTCTACACTTGGCCTTGCAGGATAGACTTCCGCTTAATCCTTCGATCAGCAGCTTTTTACTGGCCTCGTTCTTTGAGCTCTCCCAAAGTTTGCATGGCTTCCATACTGGGCAACTTCCTTCGGATGTGTCTTTTAATACCCTGTTAGGTATTCACTTGCCGTCCATCCGTTCTATGTAATGGGACCACTGGAAATTTCGTCGCTTTATTAGCACCGATACTGCTGGGTCATCATTGAGCTGGTACAACTCATGGTTGTATCTAATTCGCCAGTCAACTCCTTCTTTTACCGGTCCAAGTATTCGACGTAGAACTTTACCTTCGAGTGTGTCGATGGACTTTTCTAACGTCTGCGTTAGAGTCCATGCTCCACAGCCGTATAGCAGCACAGGTCGTATTATGATCTTGTAGATTCGGAGCTCATTTTTCCTGTGCACCCTTTTACTATTCGTTATCGTTAGGACTGAGTAGTATGATTTGTTGGACATCATTATTCGTCGCTGAACTTTGTCCTTTTCATTACTATCCTTCGCCATGTTTACTTTTAGGTACACAAACTTGTCCACGTTTTCAAAATTAAAATTGGCATTGTCAGGTTTTGTCGTATTCGCGCCTGTCTTCTGGATTGGGTCATGAATATTGTTTTCTTTTCATTAATTCTGAAGCCGATCTCTTGCACTGTTTCATTTAGTTGTAGGAATACGTCCTTGCCGTCTGCAATTAATCGTGCCATGATTTTTATATCGTCAGCGAATCCCACTATTTGCGAATCTTTGTAGAGAAATGTCCCCGTGGCACCTAACTGCAGTTTTCGGATAACATATTCAACGGCTAGGTTAAAAAGCGTAGGGGCGAGTCCATCTCCTTGCTTTTCCACAGTTCGTTTCCACGCATTGCGTTAGCTCGCCAAGCACCTTTACATTGAATTCAGTCTTGCCATCGTCACTTCGGTCACTCGTACCAGTTTTTCTAGTAGGCGGAACCTGCACATGACACAATACAGTACTTCACCTTTGATACTATCATACGCAATCTCAATTGATAACAATAAGTTTAATGTTTAGTTCAAATTCAAGGCTATTCTTACTACACGGCCTCTAATCTCAACATTTTCAAGTGGATAGAATTTGAATGCTTCCTATGTATGTATGTTTTGAAATACCTTTTCAAGCACAATTTGTTCCTCGCATAATCAATCAATCATTTTGTAACAAGAGCGCAAAAATACCCCTTCCTCTACTACCCCTAAAAGGGTAAAAATTTAGCAAAGTTGCCATTGGCAATGTCAGAACAGATTGCGTATTCCAGGTTTTAAATTTACCCTTTCCAATTTATTCCCGCGCCCCTTTGTTAAATGGAACCAATTCTGCGATGAGCTGACTTATTTTCATTTCTTAGTTATTTCAATTGAGCAAAAATATCTACTCAGAACATTAGCATCCTTAATTGACTTCTGTTGATAATGATGGTGAGGATTTAAGTTTATGATTTTATCATAGTCCTTATCTGTTACAAGTTTCTTCAGCAAGACCCAGTAAGAGATGCACTAAGCTTTCATAATCATAAGAAATTGGGCAAGATAACTCCTTTCCGAAATTTTCATAACTTCCGAAATTCTACCACTAACCGCATTCCTTTTATTCTCTTTCAGCTGTTAGTTCGATGAAATCCAATATCGATTCATCAAATTGCATTCTAGTCCAAGATGTAAAGTCCGTAACGCATGATCAACAAACACAGAACTCACTGGGGTCAACACAACCCCCGACGGAGGAATCGCCGCAAACTAGTAGTACTCTGGATCATAGCACCTACACGACAGGTGGAGGTCATGCGAATCCTGCTCTGGGCAACATATTACCGCAAACGCAGCAACAGCAAGCACAGCAACAACAACCGCAACAATTCCAAGATCAACAGCAATTCAGCGCGGCACAACAACAACAGTTGAAATGGCCACAAGTTGTTGAATTGCGAGATTTCAACGAAGTTTATCACGCCACAATCCCTCCATATCAGTTTTGGAATTTGGAATTTCGGAATAAACAGCCTGCGTTCATTCGATTCAATCTGACCATGCCGTGGGGTGCGAATTTCGCGGTGTACGGTAGGCGAAATGTTGCCCCCAGTGTGACACAGTACGATTTTGTGGAATTTATCAAAGGAGGACGCCTGGACAGCCGATTGAAACGGAGACGTCGACGACGTCATGTAACTGTTGATGCAATCTACGATAGTCTGTACGAAGCGGTTCCTACACCCCCACCTTACGAAATCATATCCGACGATGAGGAGTACAATGGTGGCGATGATGACGATATGGACGAGAGGATGAGCCCGAAGGCAACATTTGTTTCATTATCGACCGCACCGAAATCCCTTGCCTCGCCCGAACCCCTGAAAGTCGACTTGTTGGATATTAGCAATCAACCTGAATACATAAGACAACTGTTACAAATGTCGCCAGGGTTGACCGTAAATATAGCGCAATCTGAGGGCAACCAACCCCAGCAGCACATTGAACGCCAGCTACAACAACCGCATGGGCGACAGGACTCGCAGCCACAAATCTTTGCAACTGTAGCTCCTCGGGAGAAATTGCATTTAATCTCGAAGCGGTCCTCGTCGGACGGTTTGCCAGCCCTGGACACTGACACAATGATGGTGAACGTTACACTTCTCCAATATTTGGATACTGGGCGTTGGTTCTTCTCCGTTTACAATGATGAATTGCTGGCACACAGTGTAACCCTTGTGGTTGAGGAGGCCGAGGGTGTGAGCACGACGTGTCCCAACGATTGTTCCGGACGGGGAAGTTGTTACCTAGGCAAATGCGATTGCATTGATGGATATCAGGGTGCCGACTGTTCCAAAAGTGAGTATTGTCCAGTTTTAACTTCATATGGTTCATTAGGATGTTCTTGCTCGGGAAAGAGCGAGGAATGGTGAACTTGCGCCCGCAAAGCACCAACTACTATACTTCAATATTGGTTCCGAATTCAACCCAGTTTGAAAATTAAAGCGAATAGAAAAGGATTTTTCGTTTGCATGCCACTTTCACTTTCTGAAGTTGCCAAATATGGCTTTCACTCCCTTAGACCAGTCTCCATTCTTTTCAGAACGTTATGTTCGCGGGCAATTGCATTCCTCTTTGCCGGGGTGACTTTCAACTTCCCTAAGAAAAAATCGACGAGTTTTGCCGAAAGAAAATTCCGGATATCTTTAAGCACACATGATGACGAGCCGTATTGAATACGCTCTTCTTTGACTCCTGAAATTACCTCAAGCTATTTTAAGTTTACAATGTTCAACCACAAAGGGCTTAAGTGGATCCATGTCGACCCTTTTTTGTTCTCGAGATTTTCACGTATGTTTCACATCGTCATCAGCACATACCTTGCCATTCACTGGCGTACAAGTACGTAGGTGAAAGGATTCCTCAAAATATGTACTCGCTTGCCTTCTAGCCATATCGTACGGGACTTCCTTGCATGTTTGTTATTTGTTCCCGAACCACTTCTCTGCATTTCCTTTACACTTCCTACCACTCCACTCGCCCACCACTCCACATTCTCACTCAAGAACTTCTTCTCGGAAAATAAAGAGCATTTTACTAAATGTTTTTCATGGTTCGATAAAGCATTTCAGAAATAGATAGAGAGTTAGATTGATTGGATGGCGTGAAAGAAGTCGATATTGGAATTTTCCTCTTTTTTTAATTTGAAGATTCTCTTTACGGATGAAATGATGTCGAAAGCACTTCGTTTAAGCGAAGAGTTTATTGACTTTTTTAGGAGATTGCGGATGCTGTTCCAGTACAAAGGATTTCGATCCAACCGGCCTTAGTAGTTCAATCCACTCTTCAGCGTTTCCAGTGCCGCCATATTCATAATAGATTTCCACTTACTTTTATCTACCTATTCGCCACTATTCAATCACCGAAGAGGACTCAGGAGCACATGGTATATTTCATGATGGCTCCATTTTTGCAGCGGAAAAGAATACAAGAGCACTTTCAGGTCATGCGACCTATAAAAGTGAAACTCACTAGACCCTTTTGAACAGCATAGCCCCTGAGCCTAACTACCTTTCAATGTGGGCAGAAAAATCCTTTCGCTCCTAATAGAAAGTCTGGATTCTGTTTCCCTGGATTTACCTTTTACAGCTTCGATTTTCGTTCCATTTCCTCACTTCATCGGTATTTCATTACTGCATCGGTTTTAATTAGTATAAATTAGTTTTGGAATTTGCATGTTAACATGATTTCGGTTGTGAAACTATAGTGAAAACATTGAGCCTTCCAGGACCTAGAAATTAAAGGTAGAGGGAGTTATGGGGCCTCTCCTTTCCCAACTCTAATGCATTTATTTCTTTCTATTAATTTAATTTATTTTTTTTTAACTTTCTTTCATATTACCATGGCGCTCCACCACTACGATGGAAAACTAACAACAACGACAATCTAATCACGGGACACTCCTGCCCTGCACCGATACGTTCCTTGAATTTCGCAAAATGCAGGTGTATGCCCTGTTCTATGCTCGGCTCATGGTCACTACGGCGGAGGAATTTGTCACTGCGAAGAAGGCTGGAAGGGGCCGGAATGCGATATACCGTCCGGTGAATGCGAGGAGCCAGGATGTTCAGGACACGGACGATGCATCGAAGGTGAATGCAATTGCGAACGTGGATGGAAAGGAGCATTTTGCGAGCAACGTAAGTACTGCATTATATACTGACAAATAGATAGGATGTCTCATTGTCGTAACAATGTGGGGGAAAACTTAGATGGAATTTGTATGTGCACATTGTCCGGCACGAATGCTAAAGTCCTTCGTAAGCTCTTTCCACCTTGTTATCGAAGTATTCAAATTGAATTCTTATGTGCCAGATTTCCTTTTGTTGCCCGTACACGGAACATGGAAAAGACTGGCTTGCCATGTACATTCCAAGATTGCAAAGGTGAGGATTTTGCTTTTAATGAAACTGTGCAGCGTTTAACTGGAGTACATTGTGGTCATTAGGGTAATGGCTATTAAATTGGAAGAAGTGACTTTTAATGGAATATTTTGAAAATTTTGTTAGCAGGAAATTCATTGAGTCGCTCCTCGACTAATGGGATGGAAATTTCCATTGGGACAGAGTGCTAAGCAGTTTTTATGACAGCCGAATAGGAGGTGCAAGTACCCTTCATTAATTTATATTGCTTTTACACTCTGCAGATTTTATGTCTAGGACCCTGCTACCAATCGAAATGGACTTCTCGCAGAACGTTCAAACTGCTCTCATCACAGATATATTCCTCAAAAGGAATTGGAAACATATAGAGAATATTCGTACTGACTAGTCCAACTTAATATTGGAGGAGTTATCAACATTCTCAGAGTGGGGATGAAATAGATAGCGGATTTAACATTATAAATGTGTCACATCACATCGAACTAAGTCTCACAGTCTCTTCTCCGTCAATGCAGTTAGAGACTTATAATTTGTTTTTTTGTTTGTGGTAATCTTCAGGACAGCTGTCCTTGCCCCCTTTCGGAGAAGTAACGCCGTGGTTGTGGAAAGGTGTCGTTGTAAATTAACCTCCTCCATGTCATTGGCAGCAGGGAGATAAAAGGATGTCGACTGACCGGCCACAAGAAGAAACAGTATCAGTGACAGAATGATGCCTTGTCGTTCCCTGTTTTGGATTTTAAATATCCCTGATACCCCTTGTGCGAACTTCTCTAAACGAGAATTCTTCTCGTAATAAAAAAAATCATTTGCGACGAGATTCCAAACTCTGTATCTTATGTGAAGCAACGATTCCAACTACAGCGGGTTGACAAGTGCCGTACAACTAAGGATCGTGTTGAAGAGGTCTTTCCCATTAATTTCATCATTATTATAATAAGTCACCCTCAAGCCTTTTGACTGAAAACTTACAACCGCCAAGAAAGCATTTCATAATGTCATAGAGCAGAATAAAAAAATCCCTTACTTCAGTTTTATCTCTTTATCTTAGCAGACGGTGTCTGCTAGAGACATACACCCACTAAAATGATCATTCATCTTCTACCCACATCATCGCCGATTACCGTGAACTATTACGTCCATTCTACTCAAAGCCCCCGGGGTCGTTTCCAATATTTAACGGGGCTCTCACAATATGAAAAATAGTGCCTGCAAGATGGCCGAACAAGCAGCTCTGCCCCTTAACCGGCATCGCACTGTGGCGCGGCAGGATTCGCAGCATTCGAAATTTATTTCGAATGTTGCGAGCGAATAGATGGCGCGGATCTATCCACTTTGCGTGGCACACCAAGGGAGTGGAAGATCGCAGTAATTATATTTTTCAGACCTGTCACTGAATTTAATGATTAAGTTGAAAATTGCTAAAGACTATGGAAGTCCTTTTTGAAAATAGAATTTTAGTTGAGTTTACTGTATAGAATTCGCGTTGAGTTTGCTGTATAAAATTCGCATTGAGTTCGCTTAAATATTTCAATAAAAATAATAAGTAATCATAATTACTTAATTGGATTACTTAATTGGTGACCCCGGAACTCGCACCAACAGCATCAACAACTAGGATCCCGAATTCCCAGAACCTGCAAAATTGAAAAACTCAAGCACATCATCATCCCCATCAACAAATCGCAGTCTGCGCAAGCACAATCGCCCAGCAGGCAGCCGCAACAACCGATTGGAGATAAGTAAGAGTTCCGCAGCCGCAGCCGCCATCGCTGCCGCAGCCACTTTCGCCGCCGCACTCAACTCCACCATCGCCGACATTGGTGAAGTTCTATTAACGACAAAAATTCGTCCGAACAACACGGCAGAAATAGAACTTCCAAGGACTGAGAAATCCTTCCAAAACATCAGTAGACCGTACGGCAAGCGATTTTCACGCGTTCGCATCTACAGTTGAGTGTGGAGTGCCGTGGTAAACATCACGAAAACGTGTCACATCTCCACATCCCGAGTCGGAGCAGAGGCAAGAAAGAAAAACGCGAGAAAACCTTCTCTACACAGTGTACTGCGCGACACACGTCGGACCCTCACCAGAAGTGGATTTTCACGCGACTTCCCGTACGCACGCCCTCCTGCACAACACCTTTCACGCACCGGACTAGTCATCATTGCCACAACGATCAACAACGGCAACAAACGGACGTCCCCAGCACCGCCAACGCCGCAGCTACAGCCGACAAACAACGAGGAGTTATTCTTAAGATAAATTATTATTCATTTATATATAATATTTATTTATTTATTCAGTTAAAAAAAAAATAGTAATAAAAAAATTGAAATCGCTGCAAGAGTCGGCGTGCAGGTGTTTAGCATCGCGAGTCCTCCATTCTCATTGGTGGTGTTTTTGGTCTGCGCTGGATAGCGTCCGCTTCGTTTTTTCTCGTTTCGTGCGTGCATTTGTGGGTGCGGCCTGCCGTGTCGGTGTAAAGTTCACCGCGTTTCAGAATAAACTCACCGCGTTTGCATTTCAATCTCGTACTTTTCGTGAAACAAGATGTCTTTTGACAATAAAGACGCAGCAGGCCCATCGAACCCGCAAGTGACCGCCCTCGCCGTACGCGTTCCTCCGTTTTGGCGGCGGAACCCCGAACTGTGGTTCGTGCATCTGGAAGCACAGTTCCAAATGTCCGGCATCACATCGGACGCGACCCGTTTCAACTACGCGGTGATCGGCCTGGACGAAGAGTCCATACTTCTGGTGTCCGACGTGGTGAAGTCGACATCGTATGTGCAGCTCAAGAGCGAGTTGATCAGGCGCCTGTCGGCAAGCGAGTCGGCAAAATTAGACCACTTGCTGGCAGGTTTAACCTTAGGTGATCGAACTCCCAGCCAATTGCTTCGTGAAATGAGGCAATTGGGTGGGAGTAAGATCGGCGAAGACCTGATCAAGTCGCTCTGGCTGCGTCGGCTCCCGGAGGGCACCCAGGCGATCCTCGCTTGCGTCTCCGGTTCCTTGGAGGAACTGGCAGCGACGGCCGACCAGGTTCAGGAGGTGTACGTACGCCCAACCTTGGCGGCCGTTCAACCACCGTCGGATGAGGTGGGTGAATTGAGGCGCGAGATTGCTGCATTAACAGCCAGTATGGCCGAGATGCGGGCGACGTTGGACGCTCAGCGTTCGGGCGCCAGATCGCGAGCACGCTCGCGGTCTGCCATCCGAAAAGGGCGATCAGGTAGCAGGTCGTCAAGACAGTCCACGGACCCAGGGATTTGCTGGTACCACCGCAGATTCGGGGATAAAGCGACAAGATGTACGCTACCGTGTAGATTCTCTTCTACCGCAAAAAACTAGGTCCGCGGGGGGTTTTGGCGGCGGCCACCCAGAACGCAGCACCACGTCGCCTAACTATTTTTGACCCCCTCAGCAGGCGCAACTACCTCGTCGACACGGGTGCGGAGGTTTCGGTTCTTCCCGTACCCCAGCATCATCAACTTTTCCCTCAACCGCTCAAACTTGCGGCAGCAAATTCCTCCCGCATAAACACGTACGGGTATAGGCAAGTGGACGTGAGTCTTGGCTTGCGTAGGACGTTTTCGTGGCGTTTCATCCTGGCGGATGTCAGCTTCCCCATACTAGGCGCAGACTTCCTGTGTCACTATGGATTGCTGGTGGACTTGCAAAACAAGTCTCTTATAGATTCCACGACCAACCTTAATACGTCGGGACATATGGTATCTCACCCAGGCAATAATCTTTCCGTTCTTTTAGAAGACATTACCGACTCTCGTGTTCGGGTACTTCTCCAAAAGTTCAGCCAGATTACTACCAACTGTAGTCTCTCCAAACCAGTGAAGCTGCACATTGTGCAGCACCACATTATCACTACTGGTTCCCCGATCTTCTCGAAGGTGCGTCCTCTACCATCTCAGAAACTGGCAATTGCACGGAAAGAGTTTGAACAACTCGTTCAACAGGGTATCTGCAGGCCCTCAAACAGCTGTTGGTCTTCCCCACTGCATATGGTCCCTAAGCCAAACGGCGAATGGCGCCCATGTGGGGATTACAGAAGGCTAAATGCACAGACTGTTCCTGACCGATATCCAATTCCACTCATCCACGACTTTGCGCATCACCTCGCGAATTGCCGCATCTTTTCGACCTTGGACTTAACCAAGGCTTATCACCAAATTCCAGTAGCTCCTGAAGACATTCCAAAGACGGCAATATGCACACCCTTTGGACTCTTCGAGTTCACCCGGATGACTTTCGGATTGTGCAACGCGGCGCAAACCTTTCAAAGGTTCATTCACTCAGTCCTGCGAAACCTCGAATTCTGTTTCGTATATTTGGATGATGTTTTGGTCGCTTCTTCCACTGAGTCTGAGCACTTAGCCCATCTCGAGTGCATTTTTCAACGTCTCCTTGAGGCCGGTTTAGTCCTAAACGTTGAGAAATGCAAATTCCTTCAACAACAGGTGAGATTCCTCGGCCATTTCATTTCCCCTGAAGGAATACAGCCCGACCCAGACAAGGTGCAAGCAATCACAAGCTTCCCGCGTCCAAAGACAGTGAGGGAGTTGAGGAGGTTCTTGGGCATGCTAAACTTCTACCGTCGTTTCCTGCCCAAGGCCGCCCATCTCCAGTCCATTTTGAACGCGTACTTGTCTGGCCCCAAAACTAAGGACACACGAGAGATCGTGTGGTCTGAAGAGGCTATCTGCGCGTTTGACAAATCTCGTCAACAACTGGCTGACGCTACACTCTTGGCATTCCCTCTGCAAGATGCACCCCTAGCCGTTTTTGTTGATGCCTCTGACATCGCAGTAGGTGCTGCCCTTCACCAAAAGGTGGACCAAGTTTGGCAGCCGTTGAGCTTTTTCTCGAAGCAGTTGAATCCCGCTCAACGGAACTACAGCACCTACGATCGCGAACTGCTCGCCGCATACCTGTCCATCAAATACTTCCGTTTCTCCCTAGAAGGCAGGCCGTTCACAGTGTTCACGGACCATAAGCCTCTCACGTTCGCTTTGAAACAGAAGCCCGACAAAGCGTCCCCTCGTCAGCTTCGACACCTGAGCTTCATAAGCCAGTTTACGTCGGATATCCAGCACGTGTCCGGGAAGGACAACATTGTTGCTGACGCTTTGTCTCGTGTCTCCGAAGTTAACATCCCCGCCTCACTCGATTTCTCGGCTATTGCCAAGGCACAAGTGGATGACGCAGCACTTCAGAGCCTCAAGTCCAACCCCAAATACAAATTTCGGGAGTTGCCCATCTTCGGCTCAAACCTCTCGCTCTGCTGCGAAGACTCGGAAAAGGGACCTCGGCCATACATTCCGGCCACATTTCGCAAGGAAGTGTTCCACGCAGTTCACGACTTGGCGCACCCCGGCATCAGGACAACAAACCGGTTAGTCACCGGAAAATACTTCTGGCCCTCCATGAACAAGGATATTAATTCCTGGGCCAGAGAGTGCATCGCATGCCAAAAATGTAAGGTCTCCAGGCATGTTAGGAAAGAAGTGGGCTCATTCCCCCGCACTACCAAGCGTTTCCACACCATACACCTCGACATTATAGGGCCTTTGCGAGACTCGCATGGTTATAAGTATTGCCTCACAATCATCGACAGGTTCACGCGGTGGCCTGAGGCAATACCTCTGAAAGACATCACGGCGCAATCATGTGCTGAAGCCCTCTGTCGAGAGTGGATACCTCGCTTTGGCGTCCCTGCAGTGGTCATCACTGACCAGGGAATGCAATTTGAGTCCACCCTTTTCTCCGAGTTAGGCAAACTCCTTGGTTTTAAACGCCAGCGGACTACGGCATACCACCCACAATCCAATGGGATGTTGGAACGTTGGCACCGGACGCTGAAAGCCGCCATTATGGCACGCGACGACCCGTCCTGGACGCAAGTCTTGCCTCTCGTCCTACTCGGCCTTCGTACAACCCGCCGAGAGGAATTTGCTGCCAGCCCCGCGGAGCTGGTTTACGGGGAGAACCCAAGACTCCCAAGCGATCCGGTCTTCGACAAGAGATCGGGTCTCACGGAGTCGGGGTTGGTGCGTCTGCTGAGGGACAATCTCCGGCGCATCAAGGCGACACCACCCACTCGACACTCGTCCATACCTGCTTGTTCGCCCAAGGAACTGGACACATGCACGCATGTGCTGATCAGGACGGATGCCGTCCGGAAGCCGCTGCAGCCTCCATATGAGGGCCCGTACCGCGTTCTCGAGCGGGGAGAACATTTCTTCCAGCTCGAGATCGGTGGTCACAAAAAGGCGGTCTCTTTGTCCAGGCTGAAACCCGCGTGCGCCCCGAAGCAACGTCGTGTCCGCTTTGTGGATTAACGGCGAACGAAGTTCGGGGATCAGTCGCTGAAACCCCCTAGGTTTCATCTGGGGGCGGAGTGATGTGGCGCGGCAGGATTCGCAGCATTCGAAATTTATTTCGAATGTTGCGAGCGAATAGATGGCGCGGATCTATCCACTTTGCGTGGCACACCAAGGGAGTGGAAGATCGCAGTAATTATGTTTTTCAGACCTGTCACTGAATTTAATGATTAAGTTGAAAATTGCTAAAGACTATGGAAGTCCTTTTTGAAAATAGAATTTGAGTTGAGTTTACTGTATAGAATTCGCGTTGAGTTTGCTGTATAAAATTCGCATTGAGTTCGCTTAAATATTTCAATAAAAATAATAAGTAATCATAATTACTTAATTGGATTACTTAAGCACCACACCCTGGAGTGACCGGTACACGAAGCCGTCGACAGCTCTCTGCAAACGTCGATGGGGTGATGTGAACCTGACTCTGGCAAGCAGGTAGTTGTGGCATGTATCTGGAACATGCTTCTTCGGGACTGCGGGCGGGAGGTGGACCTCGAATTGACATTAGTAAATTGTGTCATCCTGATTGCTGATCCGTTCGTATATTCCAGGATCAGCTAAGTGTAGATCGGGCATGAGGGGATTGAGGTAAAGGATTTTTTTCCAAGCGAACACGCATTTCTGACTTCGTTTGGTCGCAGTACGCAAATGGGTCACTTGGCACAATGTTTAGTGAAGGAGACCTCACTGGCTGAAATAGCCGAAGTGACTTGTGCAAGGCCAAATACAACTCCAGAAATACTACGTTGCAGAGCTAATAGAGGAGGAAAAAAGGAGCACAGAGGAGGCTTCATACAGGTAGTTTTCAGGCCACAGAAAAAAAAGCGAAGAAGAACAAGAAGAAACAACCTCAAACTCTGCTCATTAAACTGGTGGAAGACAAGATTGAAATCCGTTATGAGATCAAGCCCGAGGACTATGAAGCAGAAGTATCGTTCATGCGGAAAAGGAAGGGTGCTTCTCCTTGTAGGCTTTGATTTCTGGCCTAGAGCCTATGTGCTCTTTGGAAATCTTGACTGTCTTGCAGAGCACACCGAAGTGAAAGAACCTATCAAGCGTGATGCAACAAATGCACAGATTAGCATGACCCTCGCCAGTTCTCGATGCCAACAACTTTCTGAGGTGTAGATTGCTGCGCAATATGGAAGGGAACTTCTGAAAAGCCAGGAAATCAGAATTGATTAGAAAGCATGTAAGGTAGGAATACAGACAGATTTTCCAAGTGTTACAAACGCTTACACTTTGGATACATATCTACAACCTACTAGCAACTTAACGGGAAAGTAGTTGACAATGCGAAGATCTGCAACGACAAAGGCGCTCCCGTGAAAACGTCAGATATATCGCATATCTTAAAAATGCCGGCGGAAATGGGGTTTATAGTCATAAACATCAGTTCTATGCCCACATTCCAGCGCCTAGGCTGCAAAGCAAGCATTTTCAACGTAATCTTCGCGTCGGAATCACTAGTGTGATCGGTGGAGGCGGCAAGTTCTTGAACACTTCTTGGCAAGCATCGATCAGTACATCACGTTTAAAGTTATGGATACTATCTCTCAACGTAAAACCGCCTGGTACTCTTCCGGCGCGTGGAACGTTGCGAAGGTGAAGAATTTGAAGTTGGAGGACACTTCCGGAAGTGAATGGCTGCATCTGCTACTGTTGTAAATTTAGTTATGAACCTGATAACGCTAGTTTCAGGAACCCAGAAATTATTCCCCAGCGTTCGCAAGCCTCTACGAAAGGATTGATGGCAGAAATTATCGACCTGTGCAAAAAGTGTCAATAATACTGCCGTTTGACACATTCTTTAAATGACAGGGAAGGGACATACACCAAAATGACAAACAGGGTGCGGAGCAACTAAAAAGAGATTTCGCACCGCGATAAATAAAAACAAAGCTCGCTACCGACAGAAGACGGGGTGGATTGAACCCATGGGGAGTTGGCTATAAACTGATCATCCAACAAATCACGGCTCTGTAGATACCTTATATATTCAATGACGTACAGATAGACCAAATTGTACAGGACATTATTCGCAACGCATCTCATTCAGGGTAATATCAACGGAGTAGAAGATGCTAAACATAGCCACTTTTCACCATTTAAAAGGCGCTCTTCTTTATCAGAAGTAAGAACACGCCAGAGCCTGACGGTATCGCTACAGAGGTATATAAACTTCCGATGAGCCTACTGCTCATCACATTCAACACTTATCTGAAGAGGGCCTAATTTCCTTATCACTGGATGGTTGCAAGGCCCGCGGTGATCAGTAAAGGTGAACGAGATACTGAGCGGTCGTTTGTATAGTGACCACTTTGAGGAGTATATCCAGCGAAGCGATGCATGCTGTCGGGGATTGGATGCGGTTCATCAAGCTGAGGCGTACATGAGTTGATCTCGATAGGGGAGTGCTTTTCGTAATGATTGTTGTATAAATACCTTCAATTCCGTGAGCCCGGCCACACACTTGCAATTTTGATGGAATAGTTCAGCTATCAGTCTCCGGATTTGAAAATTTCAGTACCAATTCAGTAAAATTTTGTAGCTAACATGAGACACAATCGTTTTTTTAAATAAAAGGTTAACTGTTATTGCGTCTGTGGGAGTTCATCATACAGTTCTCGGTTCAGTTTGTATCAAGGACAAGCGCATTTAATGTTTGGAAAAGATTGTAAAAACTGAAAGAAAGGTTGGCCTATTCGTGTGTGTGTTTCTGCGGTTCAAACTGTTATTCAAAACTGTGTACACGCCAGGCACACTAAAAAATTCTTTCCATATACCGGGCTTTTTCTTACTAATATTGAGAGACTGTATGAGAGTCCCTCCCTGCTCTATGAAACGGTAAGGCCCTATGAAACGCCAAGGCGAGAGTTTATGGAGATTACGTTTGGGGGATCCAGGGGTCCTTTCTAGGCCCGGTTTCTAGAACACTTCACGTAACAGTCTGCCGGTTATACAAACGATTTTGCAAGACTTGTTGCGGGCCACATCGTCGAAGAGGCAAAAAGCAGGCCGGCCCATGGTTTCAGCCATTATCAGGAAAAAACGGGAGTAGTCAATAATCAGTTTGAATCAAAGAAGAATTCCGACCCTGTGCCCCGTACCCATTCGCGAGAAGATAACAGAGTCACCGCCATCGATTGGAATGTTACTCGACTCGGGAAAGAACCTTTTTCAACCTTCACCTTCACCTTGCTGGGAAATAAAAAACGATCTAGAAGCGGAAGGAAGAGGAGCCAAGTTAGTTGATTGCTCATAAAGAATAACAGCATAAACTGGAGGAGTTGAAAACATAGCAAAAGGCAAGGAAGCAAGCATGAAGGTTTTCAATCTTACCTGCAAAAGGCTGGGAAGGCACGTTTTGAATTAACAACTTTCCTTCCTCCTTATTTAACGCGACTACCTACCAAATTCAGAACTTTGATTTTGCCGGTATTTAAGTTCATTTTGGCTCTGTTTTCCACCGTCCCCAAACCCAGAAACTTTCCGCCAAGGTTTATGACTCAATCAAGGTACTTGAGGAAAGACATCATGGTTTATTGAAGGCCTCCTCTCGCTCAAGTTGGAAAAACTGAGCTATGTGAAGGGACAAAAGCTGAGAAAGAGGAAGAAAATTTAAGATCTTTTGGGTCAAGGAGTATCCCAAATTCGTTTACGTACCGCAATTAAAACACATCAGCATAAAAAATTTCGTATCTGAACGAGGTATTCACATAAGAAGTGTCCTGCGTAGCGTTGCTTGCTTCCCCTCACAGTTAGGACACGTATGATCCTGTACTGTTTCTAGTCTGAACGTACGCCCAACTAGTAAAAAATTTGCCGCTCAGAATATCCACAATGCCTTTGTATATCATCCGACTTTTCGACAGGACAAACTATCTAGTAAGTTTGACAAGGGGAACTTGACATTTCTAGGGGCATTGAAGGTCTGCTACATGCCTTTATAGCAAGCCTGCTCCCAGTTTTTGATACCAGCATTAGCCACTGCTTCTGGGCCGTGTTTCCGGTCTCTCTATGGGAGAAATTGAACCCTCTTTTGCAAAAGAATTCATAATTTCACTTGCCTCTTAGCCAAATCTAGGCACGTATGATCCTGTATGATCCTGTACTGTTTCTAGTCTGAACGTACGCCCAACTAGTAAAAAATTTGCCGCTCAGAATATCCACAATGCCTTTGTATATCATCCGACTTTTCGACAGGACAAACTATCTAGTAAGTTTGACAAGGGGAACTTGACATTTCTAGGGGCATTGAAGGTCTGCTACATGCCTTTATAGCAAGCCTGCTCCCAGTTTTTGATACCAGCATTAGCCACTGCTTCTGGGCCGTGTTTCCGGTCTCTCTATGGGAGAAATTGAACCCTCTTTTGCAAAAGAATTCATAATTTCACTTGCCTCTTAGCAGTGGGCAGATAACCAGACTAACTTCACTATATTTAATTTAGATGTGGAATTGAAACGAATTACAATTTTAGAAGTCAGGGCCTTGTATATTTCTACACATCCTTCCGAGATTTCAGTCAATAATGAGCAATCAACAATCAACGTTATTAATCGTGTTTGTTTTCATTGAATGGATGCGAATGCGACACTCAGTCTCTTCAACATTTAGACAAGAATGATGTCAATGTGATCTGTGTGAAATTATCTGGCTTCTGTATGAAGACTATCCTCCCAGTTATGTTACTTGGTTTCCTGGATGTACTTGTACTTCCATGAGAGCCTGCAGTGATTCCACTTTGGAGTTCATGAAAGTCTATCCGGTTTCTCAAACTTATCCGACTCACCCATTTCAAGGATTATGCATAGCATTGAAATTTTCCTTTCGCAGTTGCAGTTCAACATAAAGGAGTCTCGTCTGGAATTTCTCTTTGAATACCGTCAATTTTCTGAATTTTTTCAATTCTCCATTGTCTCGGAAAGACTCCTTAGTCGCCTAGGAATGTTGGTGCACACCCTACCTTGACAGTCATAAGTCCAGCAAAACTTATTTCGTAAAAGATTCTAACCCCCTTTACTGATCAAATACCAAAGCTTTTGTTACACCGAACCCATGGCTCTTGTACCCGAAACTGATAAGAGC
Source organism: Hermetia illucens (assembly GCF_905115235.1). Lineage (NCBI taxonomy): Eukaryota > Metazoa > Arthropoda > Insecta > Diptera > Stratiomyidae > Hermetia > Hermetia illucens. The sequence continues at coordinate 92,184,551 of NC_051853.1, read as the reverse complement.
AATTCTTCAACTTTGTGAGCCTTGGTGCTAGTAGAAAGGAAAAGTCTTTTGCATGCTGCAAATTACTTTGACCATTGTTTATACTTATAGCCATAAGCGAAGTCTTATATGTGATGAGTAACCGTCTTAACCCGGAAAGTGCGTCTCACGAGGATTATTAGCTCGTCCCCACATCCGGCCAAGCTCTTCAGTTTTTTGCGTCCAATTTCTGTATATGTTGGTAGATCTGGTGATACAGCAACGATCATATCTTTCTTCCGCAGTACATGGTCTCTGCTGTCGACTGGGAGCCTTTCCAGATTCGCGGTGTTCGCATACAGGTTTGGCATCACCAGCTTCTCCCTCTTCCGCCTTTTCTTTGAAAAAAGATTTGGCCTGTAATCCCCCCTCATTTGTGGCTGAAGTTTCTTTCTGCTGTGACTTCCTTTTCTGTATTCTAGAAGATGCAATTATGCGGGTAAACCGACCGTAGTCAGGTTTCCAATTTCTTTTATTATTCGAGTTGCAGCACTTTCCTTTCATGCTGATGGTGACCTAGAAAGTATTTACCAACCCTTAACTTCCATATCCATATGCTGGACACTTTGATTGTAGCTATAAGCTACTACGAACTAACCATCGTCAACACGTGCAAGGATCAGTAGCTGGGAATATTTCGAGCACATCTTTAAATCCCAACTCAAAGAGCACGAAAACACCTATGCCCCATCCGTACTGGTATATTAATAATAGCAAGAAGCAACTTCCTTCGACGCACATCAATTTATTTGCTTTCTGGCCATATACTGTAGAGTCAACCAGTTAAATAGCATCAGCAGAAATAGTCGCTTTCTTCACTCTTCCCTCGCTTCCTTCTCTCCATGACCAATTTCATTCGCTGTTGGCTTTTACTGGAGCTGATTCTTGTACTCCGACGAGGGTCGTTTGTTTGAAATTCATGAGAAGTTATTTGCTAACGTGTAACACTTCATACTAGCCAGATGCTAAGTCTTAGGGGTTGCATTTTCCGTAGACTAACTAAAACGAATCTGAACTATCTCTTTCAATAAACGTGAAAGTCCTTAAATCCCATCCTAAATTGAACATTTCAGCTTGGAGCATATCCAATTTCAGTTATAAAATGGCTTTCCAAAAGTTAACGACGATTGCTTGCTAAGTTTGTATTTGAATTTTTTGTATTCCCCTAAAAAGTTAGCAAACGCCATCTTCCTCCTGTTTGCAATATAACAATGACTGTTACATAGGTATGCCTTTCATAATTTAGTATCTAACGTCATCTAATCGATTAAAGTATTTTTCCCAGCTTTAGAATGCTCTTCCTCGAATACATCACACCAAACTAGGGCATAAAAACCCCATTCTTCCATCAACCCTGACATATAATATATTCATCACTTCTAAAGCTTATCTTTATTTGCAAACTTGGAACTGTATATTTCCTCTTCACATCTACATAATGCATATTTTGCAATTTCAGGTGATTGTGTTGATCCATCATGTTCTGGTCATGGAACATGTGTTGCCGGACAATGCTACTGTAAGGCCGGATGGCAAGGCGAGGACTGTGGAACAATTGACCAGCAAGTCTATCAATGTCTACCTGGATGCTCGGAGCATGGAACGTACGATTTGGAAAGTGGCTCATGTGTTTGCGAACGGCACTGGACCGGACCTGATTGTTCTCAAGGTAAGTGCATGAAGGAAGCCTTTATGTTTGTACGAACATATGTAACGTAGAAATTTAGATTTTCTAAAGTTAGTCTGCTCTACTCCGAATCTTCTTCTGGAAGCGACGAATCAAAGGATAAAGTCTGCTCCCCTTTAAAGTAGAAAATTTTGTCGGCGTAAGTCCCTAATAGAATTGCAGGGACACAACTACACAATGGCACTGATGAGATAAAAGGAAGCCCTACTTATCTCCAAAATCTGTGATTTTGTGGTACTACCTCCCTAAAATGCCATACTATATTCCTGCTCAGTCATCTTGCCGGATGGTGGGGTGTCTTATTATAGATTCGACTATTCCAGCATTGCTCAGTTTTATGCAGTGTTTGACTTCCGAGAACCAAAGGCCGGCTTTGTGCATCATCAGCAGGAATATGTTAAGCTTCACATAAGTAATAGACTTGTAAATTCGTAGTTCGAAGAGGAGGAAAAGCCACTCTAAAAATTTTCCGGTTTTCACTTCTGAACTCCTACAACTCATGCATTAGTTGCGTACAGTGGAGACAAAAGATTAATTAAAATTAATCGGATTGATGCGGATAGCTTATTGCTATTAAATGAGATGGGAAATCCGTAAAAGGGATTTTTAAAATGCAAAGCAGATACGAGGAATAATGAGATTACGGATTAATCGGGTTTCAACAGCTGGAAGGGCTGAAAATCAACATCTATTTGATTGGCTGCCAATCGATTCTCATTTAAAGCCAGCATAATTGCAATATTATTTAAACATATCAAAATTAAGACAAAATGTAAACACAGAAATGCATTAACAGTTTGTATGCATATCCGTATGTATGTATATCTTAAGATTCAAAGCCTTGGTGACTTCAATTAGCATTACCATGCAACAAAACTATGGGAAATATTGTTACATGTTCCTGTTCATGCTCATGAAGATGTTGAAAACAAAAGACTCATTCAATTGATGACATTTTCATTTTGCAGATTTCTAGCTTTCCACACTTTCCTCGCAAGATCAAGCTGGTGTCCGGTAGGGTATAGCATTTCCGGAGATCCCCGTACTCCTCCTCTACTGTTCTATGCGAAATGCTCTTGGGGCGACCTACTCATCGACTTGGGAGAGTGGACCTATTTTCTGTAAACATGACAAATTAATTGAAACTAATCGTATAGCTCTTAGACAATTGGGGCTACCTATTCAGGGAGCACCCTCTTCGATAACTGTTCTGCGACGAAATTGTCAGCAATCTTGAAATAGTAGACCTCATTGTATGGCATAACCAGCAATAGAGTTGTCGTTCTCCCTTAATGTGTCATCTATCCGCTGTGACCTGCGCCTTCTAGTCAATATGCCTAAGGGTATCTATGCCATGTGCTGTCAAAGCTCATCTTTCGAAAGAATAACAAACCAGAATACTAGAATGACAAGACGCTGTCCAGTCCTGGTGAAGACTTGGTACTGTCAAATAACAGTGGTTGCCACATTTCATGCGCTACTCCCAAAAGAAGCATTAGCCTGAAACAGTTGAGGTATCTACATTTTCAGATTTTCAATAAAACAAAAAATGTTTATCTAATGATGTTAATAGCGAGCGGCCAGGAAATTCAGTGTCGCCATCGCAGCAAAAACACTTCCGCTTCCAATTAGTACCAATAGAAAGACCCGTCAGGCTTAGATTCTTGGCTTTATTGATGTTTGGTTTCAATCCGAATCTCTTTAGCCTCTTCTCTAAATCTAGCCAAGGTCTATCATTTAGTGTGAAACAAGTAAAAGCCAGTAGGTGGGTAGTTGGGGTGCGTGAGGAAAGATCTCATTGAAATCGTTCAACTCTTTCGGGCAAAGTAGCGTGGAGAACGTTACCGATAACAAGGAGAAAAAACATCGTCGACAGAATGCAACTTTGGTGGTCTCCAGTTTTGAGTTCAAAACTCTTAAAAAAATTACCTCGATTTGACATCTAACATCACATATAAATCTGATAATAACTATAGGGTCTCTGGAGGGCAACCCCTCCTGTGTAGAGTATATGTTTTCATAATGTCGATGAAAACGAATCAAAGAAGTGTCAAATCATTAGCAATATAAAATTCTCTGATTTCATATTCGCAATGGGGAAGTACTTGCGCTTAATTCTTCTCCTTATTCCTTTCTTGATAAATATATAAACGAAAGTGCTGCAGATTTGGACGCACTTTCCCGAATAGGTCATATTCCCTATCTCCCCCACCGAAGTATGCATCGGTGTTCATCGAAGAAGCTCCCTCTCTACTCTCCTTGTTCTCTTTGTTCTTTTTATGGACACTGTCACACGGGACATCCAAACATCCAGCGCTCTGTATACGATTCCATGCAACTGGCAGCGACCTATCCAGAACTGAGCGATTTAAATATTTCCGATCACTGTTATCAGCAAATGATGAAGTAGTTTCATACTTCACGCATCAGCGGCACCAGGATGAAGTTGCGTTTCATAACTAGCGTTCTTTGTGATAGACGAACATCTCAAATTCAAAATTTACGCCAGTGTCGGTCGCCTTATCATCTTCTATGATTCTGAGTGCTGGTCGACTATAGAGATAGGCGTAACACCCCATGATCACTTCGGGTGTGATGTGAAAGCATTCGAGATCAATAAGAAGCATCTTCAATGGTATGGACATGTTATTCGCGTTGATGAAAAGTCACTTACCAATATTAGCCTAAACATCGAAATTTATGAGAGATAAAAAAAGACGACCGAAACAATTTGATCGATAGTCTATGTAGCGGCCACCACCTTTTTCCTTTTCTTCATCCTTTCTTCCATTTTGTAGCGGCTTATCTGAATCGGATCCTTATTTTCCACGGTCACAAGTTTAGTCCGAGTAGAAGAGGTGGTTTTCAAACCGTTTTAAGCTCACCAAAGTGTTTCATAACTGTTTCGAGCGACCTTAGCTAACAAGCTATCATCAATTCTGAGCAAGCATCTCTACTCAGGTTCAAACCCAGAGGCTGAAGACATGCAAAGTAGTGTCATTCCAGCATTCTAAATGCGAATTTTCAATCCCTTGATATGAGGGCCTAAAACCATCATCCCTCCCTTAGTAATAGAGGGAATAAATATCCTTTGCCCGCGAATTCCAAATACGAACCGGCGGGCATTATTTCTACAGAAAGATTAGCTAGACTGGTAGGTCAGTTTGTAAACAATGAAATAGTCACTTCGGGATAGAAACCAAAGCCACTGCATTGCCTGCACCCACCAAAAAGTAAACCCACAGAGACATCACTCTATGAGCTAACAACCTGGAACTAGGAAGGTTATATACCGAAAAGAAATGCGCATTGGGCATGTTCAAAAATATGGGAGGTGCCTCCAATTAAGGCTCATTTGCAGCAATTTATGACGAGGTAAAAAGTGTGAAGTTCATCCACTATTATAATAGTTAGTTGGATCATTGACACGCTATAGAAAGGGAAAATCGGCATTTTGGCTTGAGAGCAATCGATAGAGCAAGGTGTCTTAGAGGGGATATTTTGCAGGGAAGGATCCTCTTTCTCATTTACTATGGCTTTCGGTGGTGAAAACCTTGATATGGTTTCTGAGGGGGAGAAAGTCTGAACGCGAGCATTTGGGGATAATACAATCAGAATAACAACCCACGAATTTGCGGGTACAGTATCTGATCGCATAATTCTGTAGGTGATCAGTAGCTGCACACTCGGTGAATGTTTCGGAAGCAGAACTTGATAATTATGTGTACTAAGAACCAAAAAGAAGCCATTTGCAAGGCAATGGAATAGGAGTTTAACTAGTGCTAACATCTTGATCCTAAGTTTCGATGGAAACACGGTACCTAGACTAGAATATTATCTAAAATATTATGGTCAGCTCAGGCTCCGATAAAATCAGGAGCGAGATCGCGGAGGTTGCATTACTTGAATATGAAACCAGCTGATAAGATGCTGCCACGCTTTGATCGACAGAATGAAATTTTCCTAATTTGAGGATCAGAGCACTCTACCGTCGTTGGTTATCAGTGCCTCCACTGGTTGGAAAATGAAAGGCTATCCTTCACAGTAGTAGGACCGTAGCCGGTTCGAGCAATCTTCTGTTAAGCCAGTTTCCCATAGAAAAATAGACAAATTTAAAATCATGCTGGCAGGCAAAAATCTTTGTAATTAAATCTGAAATTTCCCTATATGAAGAGAAGTATAAACCGGACCTTGGTCTTAAAACTATCTGTAACCAATTTAGGAAAAGCGGAGGCTATCCTTCTCAAAAAAAGTGGTCTTAGTGGATGCGTAAATTTGAGACTTAGCATTTCCTTAGAAAATTAACTGCAGCAGATAAAATCCAGACATTTTCTTCAGGCTTACTCATCATATTTACGAAGATAGAATCCCAAATTTGTGGGCCACTTCCAGAGGCATTTGACCAGACCCAATGACTGAGCCAACAGATGCCAGCAACGTTGTCGATGTGTTTGACTGCAGTCCTTTTTATCCTACAGTCTAGCTAACATGAAAAACTTCACCAAAGACGATAAGGATCAGTGTTGGTGACAGAATACAACCCTACGGAATTTATTTTAACCGTTGTATTTTCGATGGTAGCGATGCACTCAAGATGGGTGCAGTTTTTCCACTAATTGGGAAAGAAGTTAGTAGAATTTATGAATAAATGAAAGTAGGAACTCTACAGAAAATTCAGAGGCTCCAACGAACCTTCAAGCGGCAGAAATAATTTCAATTTGGTTTGGAGGACCGATCCCTATCAGCGTATTATGGTGACTAATGATTTCAAACAAGAGATGACACTTAACTGAGTGTTATGCGATTGGGAACCGCCGTTCATATTCCACCTCTTATGGTCCTCGTCATCGGACATGAGGAGAATTCCGTTCTTAATTGGCTTTTTGATACCCTCCGCAAATTCCCCTTGGATATTGTAGATAGTTCTGAAATCATTCTAATTTGTGCCAATTTCTGCCACCTTGACTGGCGCAATACTAAATTCCTTTTGTCACGGAGCCCACAACATTGCAAATTTTAAAATTTGTCGCGGTACAGGAGCTCAATGTATCTGGTTCTCTCCACTCACAGCGGTATTAGGGGCCTCCTGTTCCTTATGGTCTTCGATTCATTTCTAAATTTCGGCAATCAGCCAGGTCTTATGGCGCTCGTTCGAAACTTGGCCAATAAATTCTATTGCATTAGGCAACAAAGCACATTGATAGCACTCTAATGTTTATCGATATTTTCCGGCGAACTGTTGTGTAGTTTTCCCAGTCCTGAGCAACAACGGAATCAAGAAATTCGAATATGTCGAGATTATGGCGTGGAGGCTATCCACATCTGTAAGTAAATACGGAGACAATACGCAGGTGAAAGCATGCAACCATCAGGTGATGATCCATTTCGAGGCCGATTTCGATCTCTATTTCATTTTATATATCCTAAATATACTACTAAACACAACATTAATGGATCTGACTAGATAGATGTACGTTGCCGATTAGGCGAAACCTAACTGACCTTATGGAAGGTCCAGTACACGAACACTACGCTTCCTGTGATGAGGCGGTTAAAGTTGAAGGTAGCTACAAATTTCCAGGATGATTTTCCCCATCATATGTGCTATCAGGGTGCACCTTAGTATTCAGGTCATCCATCATGATCACAATGTCATGTTTACGTAAACTGTCCTGGACTGCATCGACTGGACTGCATTGATCGGTAACACTGCATAGTTGAGATGTATCTCGATCTGAATTGGAATCTCGCAGTTGATATTCATTTAACACCAGTTCCCAGGACATGAAGGTATGCCTAGTGGATGTAGTAAGTGTTAATACGAGGTCGGATTCATAATTACTCCAGGGGGATTCGGGGCCAAGGGTACGATAAAATAGGGCCGGTTTAACCCCAGAATATCCAACCTGTATTGCTCAAATTCTCATCAAAATAAGAGAAAACGAGCTTTCTGGGAAGCCTCGAATCCAATAATTACCCATTGCCGAGAGCAAAAGGTCATATCTGAAGGAGCTGCTCGCCTTGCTCGACGAAGAAGCAGGGATGGGCTAAAGCGAACAACAAAAAGATACCAGGGGTGCTTCTGAAACATAACCTGTTGAGATTGAGGCTACCGAGAGATATTTTACCGGAACGTCCTGAAGATCGCCTCGAATAGGACCAACTCATTTGCACCGGTGCGTCACTATACACAGTGGTGGAATGTGTGTGGTTCAAAGAGGGTGGAAGGTTCCTCAACCCCCCGAAGATAGTTTTTGATAGTTGGTGTACTATAATAAAATCTTACACTCAAAACTGATGGTGAGATTAGACAAATCTGGAGTTTGTAGAAAAGTTTTGTGGCAAAACCAAGCGGTATTGAGCTTTTCAAGAAAATAATAATACCAAACATTGGAACCACCTCTGCGTGGAATAGAAAGAAGAAAACTAGATCAGTAGTACATTTCAGCGAAATGCGGAGAATGACGCGGATATCTCACGACGGGTGAATAGCAACCACACCTACCTATGAAAATCAAGACAAATTTTGTAAACAACAAATCAGCTCACACTTCGACGTAAAAGGATATGGCGGCCATTCGCACCAGAGCATTCGAAAAAATTAGTGGTAACTTGCTAGCGTAAATGCCTACAATTAACGTATCCATTTGGATTATATATCTAATGGCATGTCAGATATTTGCTGATAGTGGCTGAATATAACCTACTCCTTTACTATAAGTATATTCGAAAAGATTAACGAGTACGTGTTGAGTCGTCCTTTCATCCTTTGACATGAACCATAAATAAACACATTTGTGAAAACTAAACGCCTGCAGATAGTGATTGTTCATTAGGACCGCTAGATAAAGACCTGCCGTCAGACTTGCAATGCGTGACACTTTTGCAAGGTTACTGACACGGATCTTGGGATGATACTGTATTCCCTAGAATATGTCCACGTAACAGAATACATAGTAGCCAATCAAGTTCTTTTCAGAGCTTACCCAACAAATGTTTTTATGCAAGGAATCAAAATTACCCAAAACGTATGGCACTAGAATAAGAATAACCCAGCCTGAGAGTCATAGCATCCACGGCGTCCATTGACGCTTATATTCGAAGGTAAAGCGAAGAATTTTACGAGCTGTCGTAAATCTCCAGCAACAGCATCACAGCGAGTATTCAGGATCAAATGGACGGACGACTACGATGTTAGGCTTATGTTCGCGAATAAAAGCCGACGTTGTTGAACGAAAATAGGACCTGTGGCAGGACGAATTTTTTAACGACACAGCATTCTTTGTAAGTGTTATTGCCTTTGACATTGTATGTATATGTGTTCCAGCGTGTCCTTCTGGAAACCCTAAACGCTACATGCCTTTATTACAGGACGGACTATGGGGTGGGTAGGGCTACATATGTGCCAGTGCAGTGGAGGGACAGACATTTCACGTTGACAGACATTTCCTCTTTATAGTGTCGCGTCGCCCGCCACGGAGAGGCCACGAGATAGAAAGCTCTACTATAAAAGTGTCATATCTTTATGAAAAATCGATAAACCAAACCCACACAATTGCACTTCTCACGTCCTCGCCATGGCAGCTTTCGATGTATCTGGGGTGTGTACGTATATGGTCGCACGCTATAACTATACCCATGCCTGGCACTGGGATGGAGCCGTTCTCGGATGAATATGAGCGAGGACGTGAATGTAAAGCCTTGTATCCTTTTGCGAGATATTTTTCGTTACAACATGGAGAAGCATAAAATATTTCGGAAATGTTTAAAGGCCATGAACATGACATGATGGTAAATGACTGTAAGAGATTTTCATGCTGTTGTGGTTTTTATCTTCTCTTCGTGTGTGCCATTTTCGAAACATAATGGAGTTGAAGGGGGGCCGAGGTGCGGGGATACAGCCGCTGATTCCATGCCCATCTGGATGAGAGGATATAAACATAAAGGTAGAGGGAATGATGATTTCACCACAAACAGGTTATTCTCTACTATTCTACGCTCAAATCTTATCTGTACCGAAAGTCCCTCTATAGCCTAGTGCCACCCCACAGCACTGCGCTTGTAGAATCCTAGCCCCATGCCAGGCTCTCACCGTACTCTATGGAAAAGGCATTTCGTATGCGGTAAGCACTTTTCTCGCATATCTATCATATAAGCAAATGCTGTTGCTAAAACAACAATCAGCTCCAGTTTAGTGATAATGTGTAAAGCCAAAAAGACCCAAAGACTGGCCATCGGAATAATGTTGGTAATTTGGCGAATTCGTCATTGGCAGAACCGAAATTTTGCTGGCATTGACGAAATTTGAACAGAATATATGTTTGCACATGAACGCGAAAATAAGCCACAGATTCCGTTATAGAGAACCAGGGCCAGAAGTCGCCGGGGGAAGGAAAAGCAAGTATGTAGGTGGCGAATTTTCCATAATAAACAGTCACGAAAACATATTTTTTTAGTCTTGATAAACGAGTAGCATCGTGGAACATATGTATGTAGCTTCGTGTCAATATTTGCGGTTTTATTGCTGTGTCAATATTTTTGAGTCATCAGAATAACAAGTGAAATTCAAAATGTAAAAGTTTTCATCGGCAATTTGTTATGTATTCATGTAATATGGCGATGTTAATGAGGTAATTTGAGGGAGAAATTGGATTGATTGATTTTTTTTATTGTAAATATGGTAATGAGTGCTTTGAGCCAATTTTTTTATGTTGGAAGGATGGGCATGCAAAGTGATGTTTCAAAGAATATCATAAGAAACTTTGTAAAATGAGGGTTAATTATGATGGAATATTTGACTTCTTGAAAAGCAATTCTGCCTAATAAACTTATGCTACTTTGGTGATTGCATTGAAATATTTGCATACCTTGAGTGCCTCCGCTCAACACTGAAGAACATTATGATATGCTTCTAACTTAACGTATCTTTAAAGACTATTGACTAACCTACAGAACAAAGGTTGCTTCACTTTGTTGCCATTCATTAATCTCTAGTTGCCCTAAACCCCTAAATCGCGTTAATCATACCAATGCACCTTCGCGTAGTTCTAGGGCGACTCATTCACCTCCGTGAAATCTCAAAATCACTGAAGAGCACTGGAGTGGTGATCTAAGCTCCGCGCACTGTCCCATAATAATCCAAAGAGTGTTAATGTGGTCGGTACAGGAGGATCCAGAGCAGAAACTAGCCTCATCCCTGTCGATCAAGTTTTCGAAATATTCGTTGATGTACTGCAAGAGTATTCTCGCTAACTTCTTAACGAGAGCAAGAAGTACCTAAATGACACTTCGCCTCCACCTGATTTCACTTGAATCCGTTGATGGAAAAAATAATTTCGCATCTGTATAGAGTGGCGGTCAGTATCTGCGCGTACCTTGATATCATGTGACCGATCGAGGTGTTGTAAGAGCTCACTTTAGCATTCAGACCACCTACCATTATCTCGATGCCTTTCGGAAACTTCTTCTTAGCTTCATAGAAAAACTAGACTAACAACTTCCTCCGGGGGGGGGGGGGGGGGGGAATATGAAGGAAACATAAATGCAAATCTTCCTTTCTCTAACAATTTCAAGCATTAGACTCTTCATGGCATCGCTGATTTATTTAGAAGTTTATTCAGGTAAACTATTGGAATCAGTACGACTTTGCTTGTTATACGGGGAAAGAGTAAATACCTCGGTTCCCTGGTATAATGAAGAATTCATCACCTCAACAAGGTCTATCCGCTTCCGAAATTCTACCTGAATCTCTCAATTGGTTGATCACTGCGGAATCTGTATATCCAAGCGAACTTTTAACTCTCAGCAACTGCTCTTGGAATGGCGGTTGTGGTCAAATCATGACCAGTTTCCAACTGTTCAGTAAAAGGATTCCGAGCACAATGGGTACCGTCTGATCAAATGTAGATCCAATATTTTTTTCACACCATGACATACCCAAAAGGAAATCGGCCCTTTCTTTATGGGAAAGAACGACAGAAGAGGGTGTAATAAGGTGAGCTAACAAGTCTAATGGGAAACAGCTAAAAGTTATAACTTCTCCGACAACGTCGCAAAAAAACTCACATCGTTGGAACAAATTAAATCTATCATGCTAGACTTATACCTTAATAAGATACAGATATTAGATGGAATACCATGTGAACTAATAAAGCAATAGGGTGCATATTTTTGGATAATTTTTTGGCAAATTAGTGCGAAAATATGGACCGATGTTTGGCGGAAGAAAAGCGCTCAATCATAATAAATAAATTCTCATCTCTGCTAAAGTTTCTCGAATGGAAACTTCACCTCCAGCACAGCTAATAGGATTTCAGGAAAGTCAAATCCTCGATAAATAAAGTTCTTCTATTGAAACAAGTGCTCAAAAAATACTGGGAATATTACATTGAAGTACACCTGAGCAATCTCACGACCACCAGAGTCAAATCATACACAAAACGGAAAGGGTTAGAACACAATTATACTCCTGCCCTAACGGTTCTGGAACCATTTGACACATTATTTCGGGCTAGCCCATGGTATCGAATCCCTGCACTGATCGAGCGCAATCTTCTCCGAAGGAAGTACCCCAACATAATATACAGCACGGTTCCATTTATCAACCTTCATCATCTTCATCATTTCTGTCACAATCTTGTCCAGAGTGAGCTCCCCTGTGCCTGCATAAAGTTACTAAAGAATCCCATCGAAAAAGGTTTTTCAATTCAGTCATGGATCTGAATCTCCTCATGAATTTAATCACAAGAGTCGCCATTCATTCTCCCCTTGAATCTTTCCTATTGTCATTATGTTCCTTAGCGTGGAGGGCAAGGGGATCACTCCCGCGATCACCGTCACAGCTGATGTAATAGGCAAACACCACATGAACCCGTCGCTATATTTGCGCAAGGCGCCTACGATAATCCTCCTTGCCAAGTGATCCCCCCATAAGTTCGCACCATAGAGCAGAAAAGCATTCATTGCACTCAAGACAAGATATCTCCTGCTAGATTTAGGACCGTCAACATTTCCGTTTAACTGACTTATGGACGCAACTCCAGCTTCATATCTATCCGCTGCTGTTTTGATTTGCCCGTACTTAACCATTGACTACTTCAGTTTTAATCAGCGCAAGGTCTAAACCAGTCAGGGTCTTCCAGTTAATTGTTGGGCTTCGGTAGCAAAGCTAGTCTTCTCCCTCTTCCATGGAGCAGGAGAAATTTGTTCTACCATATATGCTTCAGATACGCTGATAAACCAGTCATGGTTGACTTTAACAGTGACCCTAAGGGTTTTAGTGGGAACGATATCCCAAGTAGAAGCTTTACTACCTCCGATTCCCAAACAAATCTCCAAAAACTCCTCCTCTGTTACCGCAAGTATGGCAAAGACGTCCAATGCTTGTTTTCACTTCCTACGGCTTGCTCTATGCCGCGAAAAGAGAGATGTCACTATATGGAAAATGAGAAGCAGGTAAATCAGTTGTGGTGTTCGCCCCCTCAATTTCTTAATGAAGGCCCTGTAAGCTTTTTCCAAGAGACCCACTTGCCTGGCCAGCTTGGCAGGATAATATGCTTTTTTATGAGCTCCTTTTCTGTAAACGCTGGCTTCTACGCGCGCATGTCCTCAAATACTTTCACGGGCTAACCGTATTGTCTAGCTCTTCATACGCGGAATTGCACACCGTACAGTTTCGATCACTCACTAACAAACCAGGCCATTCTCCAGCCAATACGTACGTACGTCAGAATGATTATTGAGCCCAAGCCTGTCCCCCGAAAGCAAGTTTAGCTCAACGAAATCCGCAAGCAGAATACGTCTACTAATACTAATACTTCGACTTTGAAGTTCTCACATTCAAAACCGCCCACCTAGCATTTCGGCGTATTTTGTCGTATTGTGCTTGACAGAAAATTCTAGCTATTTTTGCTCTGACAAACTTCCAATTTCCAGAAACTACCATTTCTTGGATGGCGTCCATACTACCTCCACAAGAGTCATCAGTTCCCAGTCAAATTCGACTGGAATGTGGCATATCATCTTCTTTGGAGGTAAAGATCAATTAAGACTTTATTTTCCGTTTACGTTTAGATGTTTTCTTGATGTCAACCTATGTGCAACTAGCGCCGCTGCTTCTGCGACTTCGGTTATTTAGCTTGACTTTGCCTTCACCGATAAGATGCCTTTTGGCGTCTTACGAGGGTTCGAAGTGTGAAGTTAATAACCCTTTGAGTTTTGAAAAGCCGTCGCTGACATTTGACTTCTTGGTAACATTTTGGTATTGGTAATGGTTCTGATTATATTCTGATGGCCAGGTGCACATTGTTTCTATCCTTTATGGATTCAAGAAACTCAATTATTTTTCCTATGAGCAGGGCGAAAGATAATTGGTCCGCTTTCGGATACTGCTCATCCGCTTCTTTTTCTAATTGCACATATTCAGATTTGGCTGTTTTTCTGAGAGTCTTCTGACCTTCCACATTTATATTCTTAACACCTGCGGAGATCTCTGATTCGTGTAGCTCCCATTAAGTGGTTCTAACACTAGCTCCTAGAATATTTCATAGTAAAGTATAACCTACACACTCTAAACTACCGCAACTCGTTTTGTACTTTTCGAGTCAAAGTCTCGACCATAATATGGCTACAAAGAGCCCAGTAGGCTGGTCATTCACATCACATGGGCGACGTGAAAACACCCGAAAGGACATTCAATGGGAAAATTAATGGAAGAAGCCAATCGGAAAACCGACGAATGGATACGAAGACACAGTCGATCACGGCGGTGAAATATTATTGGGTGTAAGGAATTGTTGCGCCATTGATGATGATAAGGAATACAAGGACACGGTCATTAATCTGGGACATTTAAAGACAAATGCTAAAGAAACCCAAGAAACGAAGCAGGCACAGAAGAAGGAACTCTTTTTATTCTGACGAACTTCATTAACTTCGATGCCAAAGTATAACTTGCCAGGCCCACCTGTTGAGATGAGATGCTGTTTTTGTAAGAAGGTTTCGGTGTCCTTCTAGAAATGAAAACTCTCCTTTCCCTTGTGAAACCCACATTCAGTATCATATATCATATATTCTTATAAATTTGACTTTCCCTTCCATATTTTTGCATCTTTTCGTGATATTAGACTAACGCAGTCCGTGCACATTGACGCTATGTGGCCAAATTAATCTAAAGTACTGCAGAGGGAAACCTGCTCTCTGAGTCGAAAACAGCAGAGTCTATTTTTTCCTCACCGCTTTTTTCTACCAGTTAACCTATGATTGCAGTTTTCGTGCCAGCACATGTCTCTCGTAGTCCGCTGATTTTCAACTTTTGCTATTCGACCCGTCAAAATTGGTTGTCTATTCAAAGATGTCCTCTTTTATAATAACTTCGATAATGACTCCTGCTTTAGCCTGTTCCCGTGAGCACTGCTCCTGCACCTTAGCTAGCTTTATACAATCCAATTCTTTACAAATTCGGGCAGTTCAATTCTTTTTGGTTCGATTGGAACGGTAGTTATTGCTGTCATGTCTGAACACTACTCCTCTGCTGGTTTTTTCTTGCGCTCTCCGCTGAAATTCAGTGTCAAAATGGTAACCACCCTCCGTCTTTCATCCTTATTAGCACCAGGAAAGATAACGGGATCGGCGAGCTTCACCTATAATGATGAATGTGTCAAGCCAATCTCCTGCGAAATATTCCATCCAGGTGTGGTAATCCACTACTGAAATATTCCAGGCGAGGCGGGGGCTGATTGCCCACTTGAAAAACTTTTGGAACTGGGGCTCATAAAATCTCGGCTCTGTGTAACCAATTTGGAGAACAGGAGAAGACGGATCTGCACTTCATACGTAGCTGCTTCCCGGACTTTTGAGACCTCAGACGAAGATACCTCGGTATGGTTTTCTTCAATGAATCTGGGCGCTCTCTGTCCCTGAATATGTGCACAGATTTGTACAAGCCTGCGAACGCGCAAGCCATTTGATAGACGATTTGAGGTGACCTTGAGCCCTTGTAACTGCACCACCTCCCTTACCTAACTAAATTAATTAAAGTTTGTTCTCTTTTCTGCCTTCACATTTGTTTGTTGCCCTTGGTGCCCATCTCATAGCACTTTTCATTCACTGATCTTAGACCGAATTCAAATAAAGCAGAGTTTTTAACTGCCGACCCCACCGAAACAGACGGGATCGCTGTCAGTGGCACTGACCTGAGTGATTTAACTATCTCGGATCAATGCTACCAACCAATGGTGAACTGCGTTATGAAGTTGCTTCACCCGTCAGCGGAACTTAGATGCAGTGGCATTATGATCGCCATATCAACAAATGTCTCAAATTCAAAATTTACCGGAGTACAGGTCAGCCAGGGTTTCAGCCGCTCCGTTTAACGCACTGCGTAACTGTTCTAAGTTTACTTCAAAGCGCATTAACCACTCTAACTCTAGGAAAACCCACTCGTTGAGTATCCTGGGATAGTGGGTTCCATAGCATGGCATAGTCCGCAATGGAATTGTCAGCTTTTCTCAATATGCTGCTCCATATACGTATGTCGTAGCACAGAGGGAACAATAACGCAAACTGCCTCAACTTGATGTGTGGCGTTTAGTTAAGCGTTAAACGAGATAGAACGATTGTTCGCGAACAACGGCCTACCGAAAGCCTGTATAGGCTAGAATACGTGTGTACGCATTTGCGTTCTTCCTTAGTCTAGCAATTGATTCGCACTAAAATTCGTCATTAAAAGCATTATTAATATCCATTTCATGTTCACTTTGCTTCTAACGCCAGCGACCGTCTTTTGTCTCGTAACTAATTGATAAAATCAATCCTTTTGCCAATTGTTTTCGAAGAAGTGCATTGCTCTTTGGGGTACCCAACTAACACACAAGATTCTTAGAATCTAATAGGAGATTTGATTACCCCAGTTCACAAAAGGTTCGTTTAAAATATGCAACCTCTCCTGAAGTATAAGCCCAGCTCTTTCAACCCGGGAGTCTTTCATGCGTTACAAAAGAATGTTCTTGATTTCATATGCTCTAGATAAAGTCTACCCTTCCGAAAAGAGATTTCAAAGCATTTCACCTCCGTACCGAACTTGCACCTTCTGTTGCATCAACGTTCATGAAGCAATGCAGCACAGAGGTCAATCACACAACTAAACAACTACTATCTCCTGGTGTTGAAATATACATAAAAGTACTTCTGGAGAAAATGAAGTATTGCCTCCATTTTGTGGTATATCACCACATATTCCACCGTCTTTCGGGCAGTTACTACACAAAGACCGTTCATCAACATATTTTCAACAGCTCCTTCTTTTTTGCTCAAACATTTCATCTTTTTCACCAGGAAAAATCGACACATTCGCCTAATCCACATATGCTGGCACGTAGGGCATGTATTTTTCTTATCATTCCACGTAAAAAAGCCATGTTGAAAGACGTCTGAGCCCGTCTAGGTCAGAGTAGAACGAACTGCTAACAAAAAGCCCAGCGAAGAGCCTACCCCAAAATGAAAGGGTTTCCTTTTTCTGTGGGAAAGAAGAACAAGCACCCTCAGTGAATAGTAGGCACTATGCCTAGCATTGTAGCAGACATTGAAAAGGAGGAAAAAATTTATAAAATACAACTACAGAATAGATAACAATGAAGCTGACAAGATTGGGGATACTAGTCGATGTTGAGCAGTCAGGACGTTATTAAATTTCTCTTTATTGTCGTATCGAGTGGGAGGGAGGATGGCTAACCCCGGAGCACTAACAATACTCCACGACACCCTTTCGAATGCACACCGATCAAATCATGAGGTAGAGAGCAGGGAGGATGGAGATAGGTAGTTCCTGAGCAAAGGTTACAACCGATAGAATTTTCAACAATTTGATAAATGGCCGCCGGTCGCTGACTTTTCGTTGTCGAGAACATACAAAGTGAGAATAGTAATTATTGTCGCATAATGGGCATACCGAAATGTAGAGCACAAGCGGTATATGAGATAAAGGACGAGGGAGCAGTCCCACCCATTCGTCGGAAGTTCATTGAATGTGTCATTGAGAGGACACTCATTTAGCATTCTGCGGGCGTCGAGTGATAATAGTGTTGAATAGATTATCGAAAACGGCAACTATATAATAATGATGATACTCTTGGACTCTTGGTATTAATGGAATTCGTGATTTGATTTTGGAGCGTAGAAGATAGATAGTTTTTGCTAAAATGTCTCACATATATTATCATGGGAATTATCAATTCTGTACACATACATATGTTTCACGAGAGTGGATAGTTTTCCGTAGAAATATGATTGGAGTTTGGGATAGAATTGCGTATGCTAGTAGGTTTGGAATTCCCTAGATGTTACAGGAAAGCTTAGGGGAGATATAAATTCTTGTTCACGATAGAAGAAAATAACAATATTTTTAGGCTATGGAATTTGGTGCTACGCTTTTATGTATATATAAAACTTCTGAGAGAATTAAAAGATATGGCCGCTGATTTGGAAAACTCAACTGCACTCATTAAAACGGAGCGCGGAACCCGATAAGGGCATATCTGCGGCAACTATCAAAATCTCACAAATGGATGTACCGCAAGTAACCACGCTGAAGGAATCCTTCAAAATGTCTGTACATAAGTCTTCGTGAAGCTTTGTAGCTGAGGCATTCCCGATGACTCCCCTGTCTATTCAGGCTTAATTGTCGTTTACAAATATCTACTGATATGATACTTATGACGATACTCTCTATTTCTTTCTCTTTTTCTTCAGCCTTCGTCCCGTTCACAAGCGGCGTCGGCTCGTCGTGATCGGTTTCGCCATTTGGCTCTATCGAATGCCTGATTTGGGTGCAATCTCGAGGCTTTTAAATCCTCATCCATCGTATCAAGCCGCAGTTGTTTCGGCCGGCCTTGTGGTCGTTTACTATCGACTTCGATGTTCAGACCAATCTTGGCAAGTGAATTCTCGTTAGCACGAATTGCGTGATCACACCCTCGAAGACGCCTCTCTCGCATTTTTTCCACGATCGATACAACCCAATAACGATCGCGTATATCCTCATTTTGGATGTGATTAAAACATATCATGCCACAAGTCCAACGCAACATCTTCGTCTCCATTACCGCAAGACGCCATTTATTGTCTTTTATAGTAGGTCAACACTCAGAACCATAGAGGGCGACAGGACGATACTCTCTAGTAACTCGAACCTTATGGGGGGAAAAATGTTGCACTTTTCGAATAATTACTATTTTCAGACCCACAACTACAGATTGAGTCCCTCCCAATAGAAAGAAAACTGGTTTAACATACTGTTTTACGAATATACATGCAAATTTACAATGGTTGATACGAAGGCTATGCCCATGTTTTGTACAAACGAAAGCCGTTGTTGCATGTTCGCCCAATTGACTTCAAAACAGCTAAATCTATTATCTCGAAATTGAGAATATGCGGTGTACGGAATTTTACGCATGACACAATTTAGTGCTGAGTTTAAGTAAGTTTAAGCTTAAACTCAGCTCTTTTGCTTCTAAGACACCAAGCTGGAATCTTTCGACACACTAATTCTAATTTTTTTTTGTCTGTGTGAAAAATAACCTTACCTTCTATTAACCAGGGATGGACGTTTTCCCTTCAATGTCCCTTCAGTCTCGAGACTATTCTTCTGCTTTTAAGGTTTGCTGGCTTGGTAAAACTTAGTAATAGAAAAAGACCTTACAATGGCTCTTGATGTCAAAGGCATGTTTCGTTCTTCTTGCAAACGTTTCTGCGATGTTCAATATTTTTGTGAAGAATCCAGTTTTCATCCCTATTTACAGTGAAATTGCCAATTCTTGTATATTTAGGCGTAAAACGCAGTCTTCCTTGTTTCTGTGACTTGTGTAGACCCCAGAATTTGAATTCCGTAATCTAATCCATGGATCGGATTCTTTTTTCTATGGTGGCACAATCTCCCTCGAACCCATCTAATAGTTCAGTATCAGTTAATTTATCCTCCTGTCCCAATGATAAGAAGCACGTCCAAAAAGTAAGTGACAGACTGGTAACACTGCCATGTAGCCTGTTTACTCCCCATAAAAATGAGTCCAATTCGAGGTTGGTATGATAAAAACTCTTGATCTAAGATCGATCATCTCTTGCTAAAAATGTCGATCTAATTTTCCACCAAGTGTGACAGCCAGGCCGTTATTAAGGCCTCGTTGTGAAGGGAAAAACCTGTTGAGATTTTAGTGCGGTTAAAACTATTCCATTCCAGAAAAGTATTCTCTAGAGAATTTTTGGCCCTTTTCATGAAAATGGAGGATTCCGTAGACCTTATAACGATGAAACCTATGAGTGACAGCACAACCGTCAGATTGTGGGTAAAATCGGGCTCAATATAGTGCATTGGGCGGGTCACTTAATAAGGATGATCCAGCCTGGAAATTCTTGAAGGCCAATATCTATATTAGAAAAAGAAGACGTGACAAACCCTGCCTTAGATGGAGCGATGACATTGGCCAGACAGCTTTTAAGGATACCGAATTGGTGGACCTCGTCGCAAAATCGGGTTACCTGTAGTTCCTTTCTAAGGCTGGCCCTGACCGGATACCAGTTATCATGCCGTTGATGATAATGATGATAAAGCTGTTTACGAGGGTGGCCACTACACGCCTAAAACTATAATAGAGTTTCCGCAGTGATATCACACCTTTTTATCCTTCGTCGAGAAATTCAAAATAACAATTTCGGCCAAAAAAAAAAATTATAGCATAGGCAGGATACTGTGAGTCCTTAAAAAATTTAAAAGACCGAAGTGAAAGTAGAAAGTCTGCCTACTTTACGACACTTCTAGACCTCACGCGGCCAACCCCATGAAGCACCTCCTAGACTTGACGCCTCCAAAATAGCGTCTGCTCACTTCCCTGAAGTGAGTGAAGGAGCTGTTGGGAGACTTTATCGAGGAGATATAAAAAAATTGATAACCACCGCAACTACTTTTTTGAAATCAATTTCTTTAATGTTACACGAGTAACCTTGAAAAACTTGGCAAAGCTTATGCACATACCCAATAAAAGTGATTTTCCTTTGCCTCATGCATGTTGGGTCCTTTTTGCAGAATTGATACTATTCCAATCTCCGCTTAATGAACTCTTCGAACCACTTCCTTGCAGAAGGGGCATATCCCTAACAAGTATGCATTGAACCTGCTTATCCATAAATGCAAACTACAGCAATTCACCGAGATCCTAAATGATTCCGACCCTTTTCGCCCTTGGTGCTTGTTCTAGTTCTTTTATCGTAAAAAATGGATACTTATTGGTCGTCTTTTTTCGTCCAAAACATAGGCTTGAATAGGATTAATAAGAAAAATTAGCTGTAAGATTTCCTCCTTTTGTGTAGTTTTCCTATGTCAGAGTAATCGGTGGTCGTCGAGGTTTGTGGCTAGTAAACATATAGCCGAGGCTCCATGATTTCCTGTCAATGTTACCATATAACTTCTGCTAGCAGTTTGGGTTTTGCCTAGTAATATCATTGCACAGTTCCTTCTCCGCTGTTGCTGCTGCTCTTTATTCTAAGGGTTGCCTGATCTTCGCCTCTCGCATTACCTTTGGCGCAAACGGGCAATTCTAGTTGTCCAGTGTGGCAGCAACTTCCCTTGACGAAGTCTTGTTTTGTTCGCTGAGGGATCGCAAGCTGCTATAAAAAGGCTCATCGTTGAACTCACTAATGAACGACTGCTTTTTCATTCGTATGAGTTTCGCAGTTCATATACCCCTTTCGAGTTAGTTTCAGAACATTTACTTTCGCCAGTTTTCCCGCTCCCATTCCGCTTGATATCCTCCTCCTGCGACTTCCACCGTTACAAACCCCGCATTCTGAACTCCATAGCAAAGGCCATATATGGGATAGGACCCTCACCACCGGATATATCGGAATTCTACCAATATGCAAGACTAGAAATCTCGCCCTAACTTTCATTTTGAAGACCCGCGTTCACTGAGAGCTTGGTTGAGCTATGTCCCGCGGAAGGGCTCTAGTATTAAAGTTAACTTCAACTAATACTCTCCTACAGGAAGATAAGCTTTTTCCGAAAACGAGGCTCGGGCTCGTAAAGTAAATGCTGAGGAAAGTTATTCCCACAAATGGACCGTGACGAGAGCATTCGTAAATTTACGGTACCTCGAATCTAGATGGCAGCAGTGTCAAATGTTTGTCCTACTATTTGGAACATCGATTTACCCCTGTGCATTTTTGCTTGCAAGATGTTGTTCATACTACTTGGATTTTTCCTTTCTACAACTCTTCTCTGAATATTGGTCATCGAAAAGAACCAGGAACGTGAACCTAATCTGCTTTCTGCACACCACCTTCTTTGCAGAGAATACGGCACTCCTCTGAGGTGCAAGCCTTGACTTGACACACATTTTCGCTATACTTATAACACAAAGGGCTCTTGGGTACTCTGGCAATGTACCAACAGACCCAGTGCTTAAAACATTAGGTTATAACCACCTTGCAGCAGTTTTCTAACATCGCGAAACGACTTTGCTGACAGGAAATTAACACCTTCATACCCATGCTATGCTCTAGACTACTTATTCTTTTTGTCAGACCTTGACTCAAATAAGGCCGGATAGATCTCTAGAAATCTTCTGGCTAGCGCCATTTCGGCCTCCCTTTGCCCCTTCTCTTTTACTTTGATGTCGCTATCCCTGTTCATTTCGCTATGGGCCTGGTAATTATGGTCATTATAATCGTTGTCCAACTTCTCCATGTGCGTCTTCCTTTGATGTTACTTAGTTCGTTTGGTTACCACCCCGCGGAATTTCTTCTGATTAACATACTTACTCTCTCTTTGGTGGGCTTGGAAACGGAGTTTTGCACAGCTAGTTTTAACACTAACGACTTACTTTTTCCTCAACTTGTCTTCGGCGATCTACCAGGAATCAGGTATGTGATAGATCTTGGAGGTTCTTTTAATCTCCATTATGTAATTTGCAACGTCCGTTGAAATACTTTGCTGGGCGATGATGACTGCCTTCTTCTTTAAAATCACTCCACACTTACTAAACTGCCTCTCCTCCTCTACCCTTGTTTTCCGGATCTTCCTTTCCGCTGGGATAACTTTTGCCAGCAAATGCTTGACGATTTCGTCACTTTGCTGCACAATGACACGACCCCATATCGCTGAGATACCTCCATTTTTTCTCGCAGCATTTTGACTATCAGCTTTGCTATTTTCAGTTCATTCCTCACTGGGGCAGTGGACCTTGTTGCCTTTCCAGAAATGACCCGGGTGAAAAACTTCGCGGTTTTTGAAAAATGTTTTATGGTTGGATCCACAGTTTTATTTGTGAGGATCGGCAAAACGCGGTATACTACCGCTCCTTCTAAGAATTTTGACTATTGCCGACTTTGCTGTTGGCATTGTTGTTGCTGCTGTTCTTGTCATCGAATTTGTGGACTTCAGTTGCAAGCCGTTAGCTCCATGCCGGCCATCATGGTATAGTCGGTTCCACCACATCCACCTCCTGGTAGACCCATCTGCCCGTATGTGACCTATACGTCGGGGAAGTTGTTCATTTGTTATTGCCTCAAGTCAGAATACTCAGGTGGCACGACATAGAAAACCTTTCCAAATAATAGTGGCGCTCATTTTCATTTACTACCCCTATATAGCAACACTGGGAGAATATTGACGCGAAAAAGCCCCACCTTGATATTGTTATTGAGGTAGTTATATTTCCAGATTTCGGACAAAAGGGAGAAGCAACTCACTAAACAACTGTTGAGTTTAATGTGTTTCTTGAAAGTTTTCGGTTTTATTGGTCTATTAATCGTGGCGTTCATAAGCACCTGGTATGAAAAGGATACACCTCAGCCCTTGGAAGTATTCGGTTAATAATTAAAAAGAAAATATAAATACAAGTCTACATTGATATGTTTTAAACAAAAAAACGTAATTTCAATAAGACCCTGTAGAGGAATATTATCCTAGATACTACACAGATACTTCTCACGAGGTCACTTCAGTCTCCTCCATTATTCTACAGTCCTAATAAGGGACCCACTTCAACTTCTTCAATTCGACAAACACAAACGTCCGACGTGTCCGACAGGGATACAACCTGGGATAAGAAATTCATTCTGGAGCACTTTATTTATTCAAAAGCAAATCAAAATCAAAGCAAATGAGAGAGAAGGAGAGAAACCTCGCGCACCGTTAAATTGATGCAAAAATTACCTTCAATTTTTTATTCATTGAAGTATAAGTAACATCTCTGCCACTGTACCTACGATTTCATGTTTTATGAAAGAAGAAATCTCACATCTGAGCGAATCTAATTTGAAAAAAATATATTACATTTTCATAATAAACGAGTAGCATAGTTGGAATTGCGAGTATGCGATGCTGAGTGTCTTCATCCAATCCACATCTGCACTCCTCAAACTACTCTCCCCTAACCTCATATCCTGGGTAATATTAACTTCACCTAAGATAGAATTTAATATTAATACCGCACCTCCCGGTTTTTGTCCGCATCAAAGAGAGGGATGGGACACCCTCCTTCTTGCCAGATCTCAATAGTCTTGAGAATCCGAAAAATGCCCCTATGAATCGACGGGGGTTGATCTTGGAATTACGAGCTCAATGATGACAATATTGGGATTGAGTTTAGGGTGCATGACTGCATCTGCACCAGTGGCTGCCAACATTGCTCACAGATAGAATGCGTGAGGGATGACTTCTCCTGACGTGTCTCTGATGGTTGTGGACCCCTTGATAATTATTTGAGCCTCAGGTTCGGGCTGCGTGCCTAACAGATTCAATTCCCCTGACCTTGAAAGACTTGCCATGTTGTCATTTCACCCAAGGTGATAGATATAGTAAGGACTAGTATTCCTGCATTCACTTCACTTCATCGAAGCGAAAAATTAGTGGAATTGTGAAATGAGGGGTGTATGGTAGTTATTTATTCCACCAGTGTAATGCAGGGAAAAGGAATAAATCATTTCGCCTGGAATGTATGGATTTTCCTTCAATTTGTAATGATACTGTCGTTAGGACAATCGAACGGCGATATATCGGTGGCTTGGGATGTTGCATTATGGGGCTAGGAAACTCGCGGGTGTTGTAGGGAATTATGCGACAGGCTAAAAAGGCAGACAGTTGGTTGAGATTGACGCTAAATTATATTGCCATGACACGCATTGATTTTGTTGCCAGCAACCGTTTTCAGATTGATTAGAAAGCACTTGAAGCATATCGAACTGAGATTGCGAGAGATGATTGATTAAGGTTGAATTTACCAAGGAGATTATACAATAGGACGAGATTTTACTTAATGCTAAGGATAAACAGTGTCCTGCTACTTGTATCCATGTGCGGGAATGAGTACTTAATCATATGTGGTAATTGATTGCATGCTGCACATGCAGCAAAATGTGGTCTCTATAAACCCACTGGTCGCTTACGTGAGGATTTCGCCCAGCGTATTCATGAGGGAGTTCACTTTTTTCATTAACTGGAAAACGGTGTCTGCTGCCAATAATTAATTAATGGTTCAAAAGCTCACCATGGAAATTTTACAAACAGGATCAACGAACTGCAGAAGATCAAATAACGGAAAGGGAACACTTTAATTTTAAAACATGGGATTCCGGTAGTGGTTGCTTACCAAAAGGAAAATATGATGTTTATTGTGAACGGGATCTGGACCTGATTTTTCTCCCGATGTTGGATAGTATAATGCTCGGACTTTCTCACTGCTCACAAGCAATTTTCTCAAGTAAATTTGAAAAATAAACTTACTTGTTTTTACTCCTGAAATTTCGACCCGAAAGGCAGAAAAGATGGAGAACTGGTAAAATATGTGGTTGAAATTAGGATGATAATTGCTTGCCAACAGTTTCTGGTGACGACACACCAAAACTTTACTAAATATTAATACATTAGAACTACTCAGTCCCGACCACCATGGAACCGAATCTGTAACGTCTTTGGGAGAAAATCGGGTTTAGGGGAAATTTGAATTTTACAGAAGAAAAACCCTATTTGAAGTGTATAATACATTATATTTTATGAAACAGAGCAAGAGTAAAAAGTCGACTAAAACACTTTTATAAAGCTTAAAAATGCACTGTATCCATTTGTTATTCTTTGTCAATATTATTTGACCACCGCCTGCTGAACGGCCACTTCCTTTTTAGCCGGAAATGTGCTCAAATCTTACTTGCTCAAAAAAAAACGAAAATCTTCTCCTTCAGGAAACCTACAGGCCTACCTACTCTTTCAATTTCCGCCTAAATTTTTTAGCGGACCATCAAACTAATGATAGGTGAACACTGCAATAAAAACAACTCTATCCCGGACTTCCTGCTTGCCAACCAAACGGGCTATTGTAAGTCATTGGATCCGACATCCTCCTCGGAATTAAACGCAGGACACCTACAATAACTTGCCCCCTTGATATCAGACTCTCCACCGAAGGAAACAACGCTATCTAGATGTACAAATTTTTCGACAATGTCAATGTTCTGCCACAATTCGGAAAAGTGCAATGAATGTAAACCCATTTGGGCAAAGCCTACATCTGGATGATGGAGCAAACAGATATCATCAGTGCAGTCGCGTTGTTTGAGGGAACCACCGGACAAAGCAGCATGAAGAACGTCGCCGATAACAAGGAGAAATAATATCGATGATAGGATACAACCCTGGTCGACTTCGCTTTGTACCTTAAATTTCTTTGACATTTTATCTCGCTACAGCACGTAATAATTTGCGCGGTCATAAGATGCTCTAATAATACCTACTAATTTCTCCCGACTGGATGGAGCGTTCCAGACCGATTCCTTGTTCACGCTGTTAAACACTTTCTCGAAATCGAAAAAGAGCAGTTGAAGCGGGAATTTAAACTCTGCATCTTGTTCAAAAGTGCTCAGAAAGATGTTGATGTGGTCAGTGCAATAGGATCCAGAGTGGAAACCGGCCTAATCTTCATTGATGAAGCCTTTGATAGGTTCCTTTATATGCTCCAGGATTATTTTAGCAGTCATCTTTACGATGGCACGAAGCACCCAAGTGGTTTCTCGGAGGCAGGAGTGGAGAGCGGAACGGGTTTTCTACGTCTATTTGGAAGAATAGTCCGTATATTATAATAAGTAGCCATTTCATCCATGAAAGATGGAGCTCACCGGATATTATACACTTGAGAACCCACCTTCCACTTCTTAAACTGTTCGCCGTCGTAGGTGAAACTATAGTTGACGTCTTTAACTGAACCATCGAAAGATTTGTTACCATCTGCAAGTTCTTTCATGAAGAGTATATGATTCTGAAATCATCATTACCGACGCATTCACCTTCCCTGATCAGCGCAATCATAAATTTAATTTTACCACTGTGCACACCATGCTGCTCCAAGATTTCACACGGTATCTGAGATTGAGCCCGTCTCCACTACTCCCAGCGATCAAGAGACCCTTTAATCCCCTGTGTTCATCTATCCGCTGCCACGATTCCGTAGTCAGCAAGGTCTTATAAATTCTCTGCCGATAGTAGCTGACGATCTAAATTGCACCAAAGGCAAAAACATCTTTAATGATGGCCCAGTGCTTATTTATATTCTCCGGTGGACTTTTCAGGGCATTTGCCTGCCGATCAGCAAGATGAACTTGGGGGATCGATCCTTTCAAGCTATGGCCGCAACATGCAAACGAAGGCAAGGAAATGTTGGATGATAATCTCTATCGAGCCCGATGCCAACGCCGCTTTCATGAAGCACATCTAGAAGACAACTCACAAATCTATGTATTGCTGATCCCAATATTCACGATATCCAGGGGATATTTTTAATTTCCAATTCAAGAGGGAGTCACTATCTTTATGAGGTAAAGATGCAGTAGATTAATAGTGAATTCTACTGAGGTCCCAACTGAACTCTGAGACATCTGGGTATAATGCGACCACTCAAACTATAATAATTCGTTCCCCTCCTTTCTCAAACAGGCGTGCGATTGCCGTTGTAAGAATTAAACAAATCCAAAAGCTCCCGACGACGTTTTCTTTCTAACTACTCAATAAGAGTTTGATTGCTTGGATGAAAAATTGGCATGTATTTGGCTTTTCTTCAAATCTTTGTTAGTTTTCGGAGCTGATTTCCCGATTTCAAACACTTCGCCAAATAGTTAAATAATACAGTTAAATAATAAGCTTGCAGTTTAGATAATTTACCTATCGCAAAAGGAAAGACTTACCGTCAACCTCTTTTTAAACTGCTTAATCCCCTCACTTCCTACTCTTAGGAACAAGGGTTTTCCGTGGAAACATTTAGTAATTAGGATCCATTCGATTCACTTGAAATTATTGTTAGTAAGGATCACATTAGTACGGTACACAATAAACCGAAATTGATTTATCAAAGTACAATTGTTGGGAATCCAAACCACTTCTAAAGGAAGATAATTGTGGAATGCGATATCCCGTCACACTAAATTAGAAGTCATCTCCATTTATTGGCCAGCAGATCGACGAAGATTCCAGGACCTAATTGATTTTGGTCTTGCTAAATATGTGAACATATCTCCAAGTGAATACTTCTTTGAAAACCAGAGGTAGTGTAGACAACTGTGGCTGCTCAAAACTTGCAAAAGAATAGTAGACTACATAGAATACTAAAGCTGGTCCAACTAAAACACAATTTGCAAAGATGCACCGTTCGCCAGATATAAAAGGAAATTGACCAAAGCAAGACAAGTTCAATGAAGCCTTTAACCATAAGTGAGAGCAGGAGTTGCAAAGCTAGGTATCCCCTACTAAATCAACTGACCTTTCCCTACGAGGAGCAACTGAAAGCATGAAGGGGCGGACCTATTCAAAATGAATCACCACTAAGATGAGAAGATGGCAGATGGAAGTAGAAGTGATACCGACAAAGAAGCGGCATTTATGAGACACCTGGAGAGGGTACTCCTGCTCCATTTACTGCAAATATTGATAAGAAATACAAAAGCAACTATAGTTATGCCAAAGTGTTTCTTATATCGAACTACATAAATTGCTCGGGTCATTCAAGAGCGAGTAAATTTAAGGAAAGTTCCATGGCATCTACAAATCCATCCAGGGCGAATTGAAAGGTGGCTTACAGAATAGAGTACCGAAATGTCGTAATATTACTTTTACCCTAAAGTGACAGAACTACGCTAAAGACTCAATCAGTGGTGTAATGATACTTCAGCAGTATGCGGAAAAAGTCTCGGTATCCACCTGGGTAGGCAAGTAACGTGGAGAAAACATATCAAGGCAAAGGCATACCAAAAGAAGCTGAAAATAAAAAACACATGTTGCTTTCTAAATAAAAACTCCCAAGCTAGCAATTGAACGCAACTGTCTGTTCTACAAAACCGTCATAATACCAACCTGGGCTAGCGGAATTCAAAACACACAGCGAAAGAAGGTCCAATCTGGGATGCTACGAATTATCACGGGTACACCTTGGTGTATGAAAAACGTAGCCATCCACAGAAATCTCAAAAACTCAACAATTAGAAGTTTTTGGTGGCAAGGTGGTCCCGAGAACGCTTCTCTACAGAGATTGCGATTTCGTGGATTCCGTGCCTTTCTTCTGCTTTCCGCGCCCACCTTCACTCAGGGTGGCTCCCTAGCTCCAGTCAGTAGCGGAGCTTCAGCGCTTCCCTTTAATCTCCCTTAGTTTAACCAAATCTAAACCTACAAGCGCTAATATATTTGTAAGCAAAACAAATTTTACGAACCTCTGAAATTCACCGATGAGCCATTTTCAGCCTTCCCCAATTTGCGGAGGCTGAAGCCCTTTTCAGTTTTATACGATTTATTGCACTCCTTAAGAGTAATATTTTTCTTCTTCTTCAGCAGTTGTCCTGATTAGAAGCGGGGGCGACTCGTCTTGTTCAGTTATACCGTTTTGCTCTCTCATACGGCTGACCTGAATAGATAGGCTGTCAAACCAAACACGAGGCGTCGTTCAGTGTCTTTTATAATAGGCCAGCTTTTAGAACCTTAGAGAGGGGATAGGATGGGCAACACTGTGGTAAATTTTGGATTTGAAACGTTCGTTAATGTGTCAATCACAAAGAATGCCAATTGTGGGACGCTACTTCTTCCAAGTGTGAAACAATTTCAGCACGCAATTCTCTCGTAGCTAATAATAATAACAACCCGAGATACCCAAATTACACAGTTCTCAGCAAGTCGTTGGCATGAACAGTGATATTACTTGTATCATTAGGGTCAGCTATCAAAAACCTCGTTTTACTAAGGTTTGGTCCAAGGCGCGCTGCGAGAGGCGATCACTGCACTTTATGATCAGTTTTGTTGTAAGACACTAGGAAAACATGATCTGCATAAAGCAGTGTATAGGCAGCTATACATATTAGATGTTCCGCGTGACAATGTTCATGGCAAAAACAAACAGTAGTGAGCAGAGGACGCTTCCTTGACATACCTAATGAAACACAAATCGATTTTGAAATACCTTCGATCTTTATTCTTCAAGTCGCAGTAGAGCAATTTAATCGCATGTATAAGCTCCTCTAGCACAAACAGATGAGTTTACGAGAAATTTAAGTTTCACAGGACAATTCCCCTCATGGTGTTTCCCGATGAGTAACCGATGAGTAACGTTGATTCAGTCGGCAGGGTTGCTGCTCCGTCTATCTCAGAGCAACTGAGTCGCTGACAGGTGTCTGTGATGGACCCAAAGAGTACGTTGTCTCCGCGGGTGTCCCAAAGTAGTCTGTACTAGGCCCACTACTGTGGAACATAATGTATAATAATGTACTCAACCTTTCGGTTCCGGAGGAGGCCACGTTGGTGGGTTACGCCGATGATGTAGCACTGGTTGTGGTTGCAAAACATCTCGAGGATGCTGAGTTGTACTCAAGCGAAGCAATCAGTGTTGTTAAGGTTTGGTTAGGAAGTGCTGGATTGGCACTCGCGGAGGAAAAGACGGAAGCGGTCCTTATTACTAAGCGCCGCAAAAGAAATTATGCCTGCATTAGAATCGGTAATCGGATCATCACTTCCAAGCCGGCCGTCAAATACTTGGGGGTGATGATAGACGGGGGACTTAATTTTAAGCAGCACATAGAGCATATTTGTGAAAGAGCATCCACCACGAGTATTGCTCTGGTAAGGATGATGCGGACCGCAGGAGGCCCGCGGAATACTTGCAGGCTGCTCATAGCCAGGGTGGTGAGTTCTATCATGCTGTATGCAATCCCAGTTTGGGGAAAAGCACTGTAGGTTTTAGGCGATACACATAAACTGAGTACGGTTTACAGAAGAACATCCCTAAGGGTGTGTTCTGCCTTCTGGACCGTCTCAGACGATGGAGCGTTCGTCATCTCTGGAATGATGCCGTTTTAACATCCTGGCAACCGAGGTGATGAACATTTATAACACCAGGTCCATCTCTCCCTTATCTCAGGTGAAAAAAGCCAAAAAGGAGAGATCCATAAGCAGATGGCAACAGCAATGGGACCAGTCAGAAAAGGGGCGTTGGACTTAGACGTTGATCCCTTCCATCGGGGAGTGGCTGGAGAAAAAGCATGGGGAGATCAATTATAATCTCACCCAGTTTCTCACCGGCCATGGAGGATACCGTCAAGACCTGTACAGGTTTAAATTGGACACCTCGCCTAATTGTCCAAACTACGAGGACCCAGCGCACGTTTTTTCCAGTGTCCTAGGTTCGTGGAAGAAAGGAGGAACCTAGAGGATACTCTAGGTGAAGTGCTATCACCGGAAAATTGGTTGGTTTTAGTGGGTAAAAATCGCACACTCTGGCGTGCCCTGGCCAGAGGAGTGAAGATGGAGGGTTGAAATAAAGATGGAACTGTTCTAAATGTCGGCAGTGACTGCGAAAGTGGTGGATAAGCTAATTCTTTCATTGCAATCATCTAGAAGTACTCCCACCATATATTCGCCTCAGCATTTTTTCTCCTACGGACCTTCATTTGGACATCCAGAGCCAAGTATTTGACTTAGCTACAGTTTTTTTACGATGTGTAGGCAAATTCCTATGATAATAATAAAATCACAGTTAGATCCCAAAATCTGGGTTCAATTAGGTAATGTTCCAAATAAAAAAGATTTTCTATTTTTCATTCTTAACTACGACCAGTAATTTGCTTCCGCAGTAATTAAATTAAAAATTCGTATATACTTATATATGTGGAAGCTACCAATGTGATGGAGTAAATAGCACTTCGCCTATTTCGTCCCCTTTTCGAACATCCACCATCCTTTGACTTTCCTAGACAATTTAATAAAACTCTGCAAATTATTTTTATTTTCAGCTGTCTGCAGTTTAGATTGTGGACCGAACGGTGTCTGTGAATCGGGAAAATGTCGCTGCAATCCAGGTTGGACCGGAAATCTTTGCGACCAATTACCTTGTGATGCCAGATGTTCCGGTCACGGACAGTGCAAGAATGGGACGTGTGTCTGCTCGCAGGGCTGGAATGGCCGACATTGCACTTTGCGTAAGTATCATCGCCTCTATACTGTTTCATGTTGTTACTATATGTACTGGTAATATTGGAAAAGTGCTCGAGTTGGAGCTCCGGTGCAATACATGGCACTCAGCACTTGCACAGTTCCCTCGCCGGGATTTTTTTATTCCATCCTCCCACAAAACGAACAGCGTTTTTACTACACCTCTGTGACTATCGAAACGGAATTGGACATGAATAAATGGCCCATTAGCTGCAGCCTGTGTGCCCGACGCGGTGTGTCCGGGTGCTTGGTTGCAGTTCAAATTACCGAGTCCTGTTCCGTTTTAGATATCCGACTATCAATATGTTGATGTAATTTGAAGCTTTATGGATTCTCTAACTCAGCGGAAAAAAATCGATGGGGCAGACAGATCGCAGGAGAAAAAATTTTAATATAAGGGTAGCATTCTCGTATAATTGGCTCCTGTATATTACATCTGGAATATTGGATACTGCCTTGGAAATTCGGCCCACATGACATTGCCCACGGACGGTTTCGACGCCGAGTTTTTCGTTTTACTCCTGTTTCGTAGCTCCATCTTGTTGTATTACCGGAAAAAAGTTTGTTTGCTTTCCGAACATATTCAAATGTGATGACTTTCTTCTGTTCAAAATTGACAACAGAATGCTTATTGGGGTGTACAGGACATAGCAATATGAACGTAACAAGGAACAAGTTTCTAGCAGTGGAGTTACCAATGAGATTTGTCGGGAGAATTTATTTCTATTTCGCTACTGTGGAATTTTCGAGTATCATGATGAAGACTGCACTCTGTGCAACATCCGGAAAACATGAAGCAAAAGTAATTCTTGCATTGACAATAATGATTGGCAGGAAGCCAACTCCAACACAATTTCAGTAGCTTTTTGGTCCTGTGCGATGATAGCTTGAGCGATATGTTGTAAAATATCAAACAAAATGTGACAAATGAAGTTTAACTTTGGTTTTATTATGTCCGTTTATTATCTGTCCAACCTAGTTTCGATTTGTGATTGTCCTGCGTATAGTTCACCACTGTATCCCATAGATGGGCAAGTTGCTTGACTTCCCAGTCAAGCATGATGATAAGATGTTTGGGACTACTTTCCTGTACGTTCCTTCGTCCTCTCATTACCAACAATACCCTTCTCCACTTCAAAATTATCTCGTCTTTTACTGTGAGTTCTAACAGTGACAATTACAGCTGCGTCTCCGAAGCTACGGTCGATATACTCCTCCTGACACCAGTAATGCACAGGCAGCGAAAATAGTTTTTAACAGGAGCGAGGATAGTTTCTAATAGCTTGTGCTTGTTCGTCCTTGGGCCACTATTCCGGTGATCCATAGCTAAACGCAGGGTTCCCCAAAGTTTGTTACAGTTAGTAAGCCATGTGCTCCAATGTCTTACGTACGACCCTTCTTTTAGGAAAAAATGTCCTATTATCTTTGTTTATTTATACACTCAAACTGTTTCTTCCAATTTAGGTTTTTAATTAGGACCATTCCCAGATTTTTTGGACCCACTTATTAGTTGTAAGAGTAGGAATTTGGTTTCATCCATTTTTCTTTTTGGGGAAACCCGAGAGAACTGACCTTGTTCAGGTTTGCCGCGAAATTCTTGCGCTCCCATCACCATTCAATTGAACGCAGATTTTATTGTATCAGTTCTAAGATCGTTTGCGAAAATTTCCCCGTGATGAGTATGCTGATACCACCAGTATAGATTTGAGCATGATACCCTATTCCGTTCAATAAAACAATTAGAGGTGATGCAACTCCACCCCGTCGACATCATTTGCATTTCGTAGCGGAAAAAGTTCACACCGCATAAATATGACATAGTTTGCCGGCTTTCCCGAAACTGCAGTAGCCTACAAATTGTAGTTTCTAAATTATGATTCCTGGTGGTATCACCATTGATTTAGCGGAAGGATTATCGGAGTACGTGCTTCGTCCACCACGACTGCGATAGCGTTCTGTTTGTTATTTGGTGTGGTCTCAACAGTCGAAACTAGTTGATGGAGTGCTGACTTACAAGATGATCTTGATTGGTATGCACACTGATACCATACATGCAAGGGGAAGAATATGAACTCCTCCCTCAGCCATTTTTCAACCAATTTTTTAGATTTGGACGACGAAGGGAATGAGACTTATTGGCCTATACGCTTCAGCCTGGGTTGAATCCCACCGTGGCCTTCGTAGATAGATCACCCTAGTTTCCCCTCAAACCGTATCTTAGTGTGATACCGATTTTACCACTTTTACCTGATACTGCTCTATAAGTGGAAACGTCTGCTGCAAGAGCATGAGGTAGACCCCATCTGGACCATAAGACTTATAAGGATCAAATAAGTTCACGATCGAGTTCGCAAAATTCTAGTCATCTTTACTTGCGTTATTGTGTTGAAATATTTCATTCCCGCGAGCCTGGCTACACGATCCTATTTCAGAATCCCACAAATATATCTTTCGAAATTGAAATAATAAAAACTTGTTTCTTTTTCGTTGGTGTGGATATTTATTCTTGCAAATACCGATATTTCGGGAACCACTTGTTCCCTTCATCAGTGCTAACAAGTTTTTATTATTTCAATTAATTAATCATTGGAAACACCGCATAATTTCACTCAGATATCTTTCGAATTTCTAGGACTTTTCCCACTTTTGTGTATAGTTTATTGGATCTCTTTAATGTTCCAAGTCCCAGCTAAATCTTTATTTAAAGTCCCCTGAAGGTTTATTCCTTTTCGAAGTATTTCCTTTCTCCTCACAGACTTTGTTTCAAGAATCCCTCTAGACTTTACGGATCTTTTTTGAAAGGTAAACCTTTGGCTATATTCTTATCGCTGCTCTGTGTTATATCCTCTATTAAAAGGTCGGCGTGTCGCCTGTTACACTTTGTGTTCTGGCGTCTCTTTGCCAGTCTATGGCTATTATCATAGGAGGTGGTGTGTGTGTGTATGGTGGGGGAGAAGCTACAGCTTCTGAGCACTCAGGCCGTGTTGGCCCATTGTACTCGCCATAGGAGGTGGTACTTGTCCTGGTGTTAGCAACCATTTCTGCGCGTCCTGTTTTAATTGCAAAGTTTCGCTCATAATGCACTCAGTTCTTGGTGCGCTGGGTACAATATGTATTCTCTGGATTATCGATTTGAATGACTTCCACAGGAAGGTTCATTGATCTGAAAGTAAGTGCCCCTCAGAAACATCCTATCTTAACACACTGAAGTCGATTCGAGCGATATAGAAGATAATATTAGTTACGTTTTTCCGCCGCGTTGAGTCGAAGGCCGATTCGTTTCCCCTACCAACGATGCACCTTTGCTATTTTAAAGGTTTATGCATTTAATAATAACTGCTTACCTACAGTGTATCCGGATGACTGAATTTTCTAGAGCGCCGGGCTGTCGTAGCCGAAAGCTATTGTAGTGTACCATTGAGGTCTTTAATAAAGTGCTCTAACACACTTCAAGCCGCTGATCTAATATAGATTCTTGCGCCAACGATTATTATCATTATTATTATTTACATTTTCAAAGATTATCTGGGTAAAGGTAAGGTTATGTCCCAGTCTCTGTCCTCCAACGCATTGAAGCTTTTGCCCTCCATTCGTAACAAAAGGGTTACACCATCCCTAGTGGGTGCTTGGGATCGATTACTTTGCGCTTTTGAGACTGAAATGGGCCGTCGGAATCCACTTTCTGCGCCCCAACTACCGCATAGCGCGTTATAATTCCGTCGGCTAAAAATCGGTATCGTGGCCTCCAACCAACCTTTAATCCGCTGATTTGTGCGAGGTATTAGTGCCTAGTGCTTCCCAATAAGCTCCCTAAGGTGTCATTGATTTGCGGAGTGTTACCTTCGCTGATAGGCCTTTTAAAAATAGTTTTTTTTTGGTATTATTAACTGCTTGCATTAATAATGTGATGGCACTTAATGGCCTTACACCTTTATGGAAGTGCAAGGACTATTGCTCTAGGTTTCGCTGGGCGTCCCAGGAGCTACTTTTGCTAGACCTTTGCAACGTTTTATGTTGGTGCTATTCACCACCACCACTTGCCACATAACAATTCAGGATAGGATTTTTGGATCACCACTGGAATCTGGGGTGCCTTGAGGTTTCTTCCCTCATAAACTCCTTGGCAGGGCACAGTGCGTAGTCATAGGGGAGTAGGAATATCCCTTTTACTAAAAAGAATAATTAAAATATTGATAACGAGTGGACTGTTCAGATATATGCTAATCCTTTTCGTGCAGTTGTTGCTTTTGACACATTCCTTTTTCTATAAAGTAATACTTTCCTACCACATGATATTATCTCATTGTACAGGTTCTCCTAGAGACTTCTATTTCCCTTTACTACAAGAGGCTAAGCAAGGGGTACTTTAAGGTAGCTTGTTTTAAGGCTAGTGGTCAAATTTGAGTTATTGGTATCTTTTTAACCGATAGAGCTAACTTCGCACAAGTGTGAATCATAACAATTATTTTCCTCCTTATTGCTCCGTCAGAGTCTGTCTGTCTGTCTGTCTGTCTATCTGTCTGTCTGTTTGTCTGTTTGTCCGCCACACGCATTTGTCTCGGAGACTATAGCAGCGATTGACACCAAATTTGGTGGAAAGGTGAGAACTGTGAACGCTCACGCATGCAGTAAGTTACATCCTGTTTCGACGAAGGGGAGGTTCCCATACATGCAAATGGAGAGACTACATTTTTTTCACCAAATATAGTCATGTGGGGTATCAAATGAAAGGTCTCAGTTAGTACTTTCCGAAGCCGATCTTAGTTTTGACATTTGTTGGAAAGGCGAGGAGTTCGGGGGTCGAATTTGATTATTTATTTAACGGGGCCATTCTCAGAAACTGCCCAACCGAAAAATCTGAAAAAAATCTAGGGGCTACTATATGGTGTCTAGGCTCCGAAATACCTTCCATACCGATACCCTTCGAACAAAATTAATAATAGTATATTAGTATAATTTTCACTAATTGGCTGCAGAACCCTCCTTAAGTTCATGCTAGCACCACGAAAGCAACAATCTAGGCTATAATATAGAGCTTGATCTTGCCAAGTTTGGTGTAAATCGCACAATTACTAACGAAGTTATAATACATTCACTTCTTTGGAAATTCAAGCTTTTGAATGTCAATATCACCCGAAAGTGGATGTTCTCACATAATATATGCGTATATTACCTATTACGTACTAATAGGACAAATTCACTCAAATGTCTTAATGAAGGAAACACACAAAACCTTTCATACCTGAAGCGTCCATCTTCCGGTTTCCCGACTTCTTGTTTAGCTTTCCGAGTGGGGCCTAATATTAAAAGCTTGTTTTGAATTGCAATTCATAACGCTTCTTAAACAAAATCGCAAGTTGCCCTCATCCGGGGGATTAGTTTAACCCAAGTGTTAGTCAAATTAAAAACATTGTTGCCATTCGCCGTGATTTCCTCATTGCGCGGAGCGACAACAAACGCATCCCGAATGTGGTCCAGGACGGTTAATATTCTATTAACCACAGAGTGAGTTAGTCGGTACCATCTTGCTATTTTGAGAGAATATCCGCTTCTTGATTGAAAGACTACAGCCAATTCTGTAAGGTATTGCCTGGTGTAATGTCTCAAAAAGCGAGAGAATGACATTGGGAAAATCGGTGTATGGTTTTTGAGGCAACGGCAGTAAACCGACCGAGAAGCACTCCTTCTCAAATCAGGGTGAGAGAATGACATTGTAGTTTGGGTCCCAGCTGCAAGTTACTAGCTCCGCTAGAAAGTGCAGTCGCCTCACATGATCCCCGTGATTGTCTATGCAAGTAGGGAGGCGACGTATGGGTTAACATAAATTGTTATGGGAGATTATATTCAGAGCCGACATCAGGCGCTAGTCAGCAGTCCATCTCAACTGAGCCTACATTGCAAACTTAACGATGCATTAGTTTTGAACGTAGGCCTCCCTCTGGTGTAATAAGATAACAGAGTACCACAGATATCATTTCATGTGCAACCTCTGCCGAATCGTTTCCCAAAATCATAAATCCACGCCGTATAAGGTCTTCGTTGCTACGCCGCTGACGTTAGTTGCCCATCAGGTTGATTGCTGGTTATCCGTGGCTAGTAATTGGGAGGCTCGAGTCGACTTGCTTTCGAAATAGCAAGGATCGTTGCCCTCTGTCCGAGCCATTTTGACAGTTCTCCGTTTAATTAATGAATAATAAAGAAATGTTTAGTTGCTTAAGTCGGAACATCTTCTAATGTCCTTGCTTTTCGAGTCTTTTCTACTTCAATGTAACCTTGCATGTTGAAAGTTAATTGTATTTGTATTACCTCGAAAGTAGCTTCTTTAAACGTAGGTCAGCAACCTATTGAGGACTGTAACAAAAACAGTTCACTACGTATGAGATGTGCTATAAAATCTTTTTTATACTCTACAGCGCACCACTTTGTCCAAGCGCTATTAACGTTTTTTCTGCTGAACCTTGCGTTTGGCAGGTTTCGATTGCTACGTAGAAAAAGCTGACAATAAAGCACTCGCCCTTAATTACAAGTTCGATTAAAGCATCCTCTATCCCGAGAAATAAGGACTCATCACGGCAACTCTATTCCAAAAACCATTCAAACACCATCAGTAGCGCAATCCTTTCGCCAAGAACTGCCCTCCACTCTCAGCGATGTGACGCTTTCCTTCGCTATACTCCATTCCGTATTTTCACCACTAGACAGAGAAATTAGAAGAATGCTGACTAGGCAAAAAGAATCCTTTTCCTCAGAGAAATAGTCTAGCCGTTGAAAATAAGTGGAATTTCGTCGAATATTTTGCACGACGTCGTACTCCACAGCACAAAGTCAAAGTCGTCGTAGTCTATAATGTTTCTGTGTATCACCTATCTAGACAAGCTGAAAGATATGCAGATAATACGAAGGAACAGCGAGCAAGGAGCAAGCCAAATAGAAAAAAATATAGTCGGGAAAAATACCGAATACTAGAATTCTG
This sequence comes from Hermetia illucens, assembly GCF_905115235.1. Taxonomy (NCBI): domain Eukaryota; kingdom Metazoa; phylum Arthropoda; class Insecta; order Diptera; family Stratiomyidae; genus Hermetia; species Hermetia illucens. The sequence goes on along the minus strand of NC_051853.1, from coordinate 92,145,371 downwards.
AGTATTCTCAGGAGAGCTGGAGTACTTTGGCTGGCGGACTCGAGGATTGCGACAGTGTCCAACCCTCTCATTGAGATGGCTGTGACAGCCTCCCCCGATTATGTACTGCAAAACTAGATAGGGGACAAGGAGACGGAGCGGGATTGACGACGAATGTTTTAGCCACTTAATACATCTGTGCTTGGCGTTGACATTTTTAAATGGATAGGATTAAAAATTTAAATGTTGGCTGTGGGCTGTTGTAGTTGAAACTATGTAATATTGCAATGTTTCGACCGTGAGATGAATTTAAATATTTAAATAAAGCAGAATTCACTGCATTTCATTGAGAATTCGAGTGGCGGAATCAGGAGTGGTGGCTGAAATTATCGCGAAATATTCCATACTTTGTAATCTGTTTTTCATATTTTGTCCGTGCCGAAGTTCACTGCCAGGTCGTCGCAGAAGTCAGGGGAGGGTTATCATTTTCAGCTTTATCTAAAGTTCGCTTCGCCTTCAATCAGGAGACCTCATGAAATTCTGCAGACAGTTCTATGCTTTCCTTTTATTTTCTAGCGCATTTTGCGATGAACATGCCATCTTTAAGGGTCGAATAGTTGATTCAAATTTAATAGCGCATCTCTTGAAATACAGATGAATGCAGCGTCAATTTTTTTGCGGGTTAATTATTATGATCCAAAGGTTATTGCCCCAACTGACAAAAATGGATGGATAATTTACGGCGTCGATGCAAATATTTCAGCCGCATGAATGGAGGAGATCCTTGTCGAAATCGATTTTTTCCAAGTTACTTATATATCGAATACATAATTCGGCCCATTTGCTTGAACCAGATCATAAACGATATCTATATCTACGAGGCTGAAAATCTATCTGCATATCCGAGGGCAGGAAACATAAAATTCAATTTGTCTGAGTGGTTTGAAGCTGCTTACTAAATTATTTCTGTTTTCCTTATTCAATTATGATATGAATGCAGCAAATTGAAGACAACTGGCTTCTATTTGAGTTCGTATGTTTTGCAAGGGAAAATGTGTTGTGCACGTATCATTGTTCTTGTATACTCAAAGGTATACTGCATAAGGGGTATTTGCTCCACATTACTGTGGATGATTTATACTCTATTCACAAAGCTACGTATCAATTACACGAGCAGAATAAGCACAATTCCAATTTTAGGAGCTTTGTTTACTTTAGATTTTTCTGATCATTACTTATTAATTGAAGTGAAAAATACAAAGATTGAGTTTTCGGAAGGAGAAGGGCAGGCCTCCTCTTCCATGACCTTCATCCTTATTATTACTATTCTATTAAGGGAAGTTGTATTGCGTCCCTTCTACTGGTTATAGTGTTATTATTCATTATAGTATGTCAAGCGAGCCTATAACCGTTTCAACTTTGCATTTGGTATTAAGTATTCTCCCAGTTGCCGTCCTACTTTGCATAAGTGCCGGACATTCTCCGGAATATGTATAGAGGTTTCGAAACACTTCCTGCAGAGCTTGCATGCAGTATCTGTAGATATCCCTAGCTTCCCTAGGTGATAGTTTAGTCGGCAGTGACCAACAAGAATTCCCACTATGATTCGAAAGTTCTTCTTCATGAGGTTTGAACAGTCCCTTATGCGCTTGGGTTCGTATCCCCCAATAAGTATCCTGGACTGCTCTATTCCTGGTAGACTCGCCCAGTATAGTTTCCTCAGCCGTTCTTCTTAATTTTTTAATGTCATAGTCACGAATCCATTTCCGAAGGGTTCTGGTCCGTGCAGAGGCGCCGCTGCTGCCTTCCAACTCAACATGACCTGGAACGATAAGTATCCAGACTTTACTAGCGAGCCTAGCGAAGTTTAATCTCAAAGCATTCCCTTACCAGCTTAGAGTTCACCTGGGTCCCTAAATGCCTTGATCGCCGCTTGGTTGTTGATCAGAGTAGCAATGTTCTGCTAATTATAATTCCTTTCGAGGTTGAAAAGGAACATCTGTCTATAGCGTATACTTCGGCCTGGAATTTGCTAGCGTGCTTACCCATTGGTTTGAATCACTTTTTTTTTGGGCTAACGACCCCTACACTGGCTCCCTCTGCTATGAGGGATCCGTCAGTGTACCAAGTAATCAGTTGCCGTTTTCAGCCGTCTGTCACAGCCACGCTTTCCCAGTTTGCCTTGTTACCTTGCCTTTCAAACTCGGAATGAAACCTCGTTGAGATGTTATCCCTTGGTATCAATAGGCCTAGCAAGAATATCAACCTTCCTTCGATTTAGGCAGCTCCTCGCCTCACTGATACTCCCGGCCATCCTGAAGTTTGCCCTCCTTGGTCGTATCTGTATATGCAGATGAAGAAGGGTTAATCCCAGGTGGACCTACAGGGATGCCATTGAGTATGTAGTCATTGCCTCACTGATTCAGACGCAAGCCAGTCTTTGGAATTTGTGTGACTTCCTAGCTTGTGTGCTGAGTTCAGTTCTTCCTGCCCAAATTAACACGCCATATTTAATTTTTACAACTGCATATACATCCAAAGCAGTATCTTCCGGGCGTAACCCCATGTTTTTCCTGCTATGGACCTGTAAGTTATCAGAGCCTTCGTAGCTTTCCGGCAAGTATTTCCGACATGTGTTTTCCGGATTAATTTTCGGTCTAGCGTGATTTCCAAATATTTGATCTCTGTTTCTCATTTATGGCTCTGAGGTGATCAACTTTACGCTTCCTAGTGAATGGTGCTATGATGGTTTTGGCTGTATTAATACTTAGCCTTACCTTCCTGTACCAGGAACTGGTAACCTTAATCGAATTTGGATTCTACCACATAGGATATCCTCATATTTGCCCCCACAGATTAAAATAATGTCGTCAACGTAACCCTGGATTTGTATTTCAATATTTGTTAGCTCGTCGCTGATAATACCCTGCCCTGTTTAAAACCTTCATTAGTATTCAAGACAATAGAATTTGCACCTGTCGGTACTTCAATTTACCTACCCTCTTACATTCTGTCCATCCAGAAAGCCAGGGTGTTTCCCACTCCCTTGTGTTATCAAATGCTCCTTGGATATGCAAAAACGCTGTTTCTTTTGTTTCTATGGCATCCCATAATACATCCGTCAGCTGATGCTCGGTTGACCCTCCTGTCTAGTAAACGTGTTGACACTGATGGACAGGATTACGCATTAGAACGTTAGTTCCAATATAGTTTTCAATGAGCTTCTTCGCTGTTTTGAATACGAACGTTGTTAGCTAAATTGTTCTGAAAGATTTTACCATCCATTATACCCGCTTTCGGACCACTTTTACCCGCCCGGAGTAGTGCTACAAAGATGCCATCTAGTCCGGGTGATTTCAGTGATTTAAAAGTTCCTACCTTAGCTTCCGAGCATAAATCTTTTGCTAGTCTCCAGTTCTCCATTCTTCCTCTTTTGTTCGTTGTTCGGATGTCAGGCGGGTATCTCCGTCCGCCGTTGGGTAGGACCCCGGTAATCCTCCTCCTCATTCTCAGTAAATTTCCCATCTTCCTTTTTTAGACAGACAGAAGATATTGCCCCATCTTTATCTACAGCTTTGAATAGAGTGTTTTGTGGTTTGTTCAATCCATTCACAGAATCCCTAGAAGCTGTTCCATTTAGCTTACCTAATCGCGCTGCTATACACAGTCAGTGAATTTTCGTACCTCGGCCAGTCTCCGGTTTGTTTTGGTTGGTTGAGGATTTTTCTTACCTCTGTTCTTATTCTGGCTAAGTCTCTATTCCACCAAGGTACATCCCATGACGACTTAGCTATCTTGGCCGGACAGCTAGCCTCATATGCGACAATGACAATTTTGTTGAGGTTTCTCCACACTGTTTCTAGTTCCAGTTGGCTCCTGATATCACCGTCGCTTTGAAGGTAAGCCATGATTTGATTAGGTGTGCTGCATAGGATTTCGAAGTTGCCCTCAATGTCAAATTTGATTATTCTGTGATTCGACATGGATCGCTTATCCGACACCCTTCAATTTCTGACCTGCCCGTTCATCAGAGTATTCCTTAGAGTTATGTCTAGTACCTCTTGTCTAGTGCTAGTCACGAATGTTGGAGTGTTTCCTATGTTATATATATCTAACATATTGATCAGAATCGATTCGAGAAGGTACTCATTTGTTCGGTAGGTATCACTGCTTCCCCAGACTTCGTGATGAGCGTTGGTTTTTCGCAAGAGGAGTTCCAAATTACCTGCATGCTTCCTTTTTACAGACCGCAAATCTGCCCCCGGTAAACCGAGAACTCCTGAGCCAGCACTATTCCAATATTTTGCTTGGAACTTGCGCTTGCAATTACCGCAGATGCGGCTTTCGCAAGGTGGAGATTTATACGGATCTCTTAATCCTCCGTTATTATTTGGAGCTCTTCTCTAGTATCGGAGTATCACTCTCCTCCCCCGACTTCGCTAGATTATCTAGGTCTAGCTTCTGCTCTTCACGAGGCAGCAGGTCTGCATCTCCAATTGATCCAGTCCTTTCCGCCTCTATGTCCTCCAATGTCTCCTCTTCTCAATCGGCTTTTCCCTGCATGCGTGCACAGGTATGTTGTCAAATCGATAGTTGATATGGCAACTCCGACGTGTGATTGCCTCCAGGGGCCGGTCATCCATCCCGATCGTGAGGAGTCTATCCGTGCCCTCCACCTTGCTTCTGCAGACTCTCCATAATCGCGTATGGAGACCCTTATTCTGAACGATTAGGAGACCGATGAGATCTTTCGCCTCTGATGCTGCGGCTTTAGGAACAAACACTGTCACCATATGTGCTCCTGGTATATCATCCTCAACAGATGTTGACAGTTTTGGTCCTTCCCAGCCTACCAATTTACGAACTATAGTCCTAAGCCACTCCAGAGTGTCCTTCATCAGTCCATCAGTATGTAACCTGGCCGAAAGCGTATCCCAGTGAACACAAGTTTCGCGATACAGCCCTTCCACATCTGCCTGACGACAAGGTCTTCGATAGTTTCTTGCTCCTCATGAGTGTGTATTTCTGCCGGAAACATTTTTGGCAGTATGACCAGTCGTACTGGAACAGCTAATGGCGGACTTCCTGCTTCTCTCCCTGACCTACCTGGGTTTTCCCTTCTACAGGTTTATGTTTTTGGAAGCATTCCCCTCATGTAGGCTAATCTTCGCTGCTCCTCGCTTTCTTGGCTCCGATAAAGATCGCTTAGATCTATTCTGAGTCTTCTTAAGGGTCTCTTCTGACGTCTGACATATTGATCTCAGACATGCTTTTGCTTGTCTCTGTTTTTTGAGCAGTGGTCTCTGCTGGTTGTAGTCCTCGCAGTATGCTAATGTTAACCTTGGAGCCACTGCTTCACATTCCAACTTCTCCATTTTTAGGTGTAATCACGTACGTACGGAGTCCCGCTTGTTTGCTTATTGTTTTTTTTTTGTTTTTATTCGTATACTCATTTGGTTCCCACGAGTAAATCCGCCGTGCCATAGCCCCGTAGCTCCCCGTTCGAAAACAGTCAGTCGCCCCCGACTGCAAACTATCCAACGGGCACGATTCACATGACACCCTGGATTGGAGGAGGTGTTTTTCGATTGTCCAGTCTAGATCCGTAGAGTTTATTTAATAGTAGGGTCGTACAGAATGTGGATAAAGCACTGCAGTGGAGAGCGTAACGGTACACTGCAGTACACTGTAGGAGGTCAGCGTTGCGCTCGCCCGAGATTATTACCCTGACTTGACTCAGGTACTGATTCAAGCTGAGTCGACTGGTATCCGATACCAAATCATGATACAAATCCCCTTGCCACCAGTGAGGTTTAAACCGCGACCTTCCGTACGACAGCCTTGTGCTCTAACCACTCAGCTATCCGAACACACACCCTATACTCCAGAGAAAAAATAAGCTGCTTCTTTGGATATTGTTCAATGAATATACACTGTTCGCAATACAGTTAATCGGGACAGACCTTCGATATGTTTCCTATATAATTATTTCCCGAATTTCAAAGTTCAGACAGGAGCTGCATAAAACAAAATCTAGTTAACAATCCTCGAGAAGTCAATAGCTTTACCTACGGTTATCTGGTAACATTCCCGCAAGCATTATACTCAAATCCTTTTGTTGCTGCACTCTTAAGATGTGGCCAATCTTGGTTTTTGTGTGGGCGCGAGATCAACGTTTTTCAGCCAGGTTCTTATTTCCCAAATAAGCTACTTGAAAAGGATCTCAATCGCCTTGGTAAGTTGCGCCACGCGTATCACTCAGATATTATCTGCAAAGTCGATGACAATGACTTCATGCAGTCGGCACGTTAAAAGGTCGTTATGCATTATTATGCAGGAGAGGGTGCTGAAAATCGACTCCTGTAGAACCGATGCTGAATTTGCCGCAGTCCACTAGAATATTGGCATTCGTTACGTCCCAACTGATCGCTAATTTTTGCAAGTTGTGGTCTTAGCGGTAAGATACTGATGAGTTTGACTTCGCAACTGGAGCAGTAGCTTTTATGAAGATAGTGAAATTTAACATATTTTTGCGGTGTGTCATGTAATAAATCTCCTTTTTTCACCTTATATGATTCGCGTATTTGACCAGGTTCGGTAGAAAATTATCATCCTTAACCTTCCACAGGATTTCGCATCTACTTCCGACCTTCCGTTTCTTCTTTTTAATTGATTATAAACTTACAACACCTTCCTTAAATCTACTTCGAATTTTTAGATTGTATTGCAACCTTTGTTAAAGATAACTGATAAACTATAAATATGCGTTTTCAAAATATTCACTGCTTTCTTCATTTCCTATTTTTCACTTATTTTTCTCACTCTCTTATTACAGCTGGCTGTGAAAATGGGTGTTCTCGCAATGGACAGTGCACTCTTGAAGATGGTGAATATCGCTGTGAATGCAATCAAGGATGGGCAGGATCAGATTGTTCAATTCCTTTGGAAATGAATTGTAAGGATAACATCGATAATGACAATGGTGAGTATTCAGAACTTACTAATCGCTACTTACGATAAAATATTAAATCGATTTTCTGTAAAATGTAGCCGCTTAATGCACGTGTAAAATTTATCTTCTCGCTTCTCATAGTTTACCCGCAATGTCGTCTGATTGTGTTGCTTTCCCTGGTTTCATTCCGTTCATTACCTTTTCAACTTCTTACTCCATTGACGATTAATTTTTTTAAAATGCCATCATTGATTACGAAAATAGTAGATTAGGAAATTATTCTGCTCGAAGTATTCCCTTCATCGGCCAGCAAACAAGTTACTGTCCTTGGCATTAGGACATCGAGAAATAGTGCTTAGAGGCTTCTCCTATCTCCCACCGCATATACACATACACACTCGATATACACGGGCTTTTTGACCCCAAAAATTGTCCGCTGGTCGCTTTGGAGGTGGTACCTTAGACTCCAATTCATATTTTTATAGCACTCCTAATGGCTGGCGGTCGACTTAGTGGGACCATTTCGTTTCCTTTCTTACGAAATCGGATCAGTGTGCTCTTCAGCCATTCGATGGCAAGAATTTTCGGCCGATCTTGAAGAGGGACAGTCTCGTACGGTACAGCTGTGAGAGAAGGACGCTATTTTACTGCTGATCTGCAATCTGCGATCAAATCTTCCACAGTTAACTGGCTTGTGCGCCGAACAAGTCTTTGTTGGAAATAGTATCAGGCAAGCGTACTCCGATGGCATGTTGCATACGCAATACAGAAATGGATCCTCCGGTCAACCAAAACGATAGTAGTCAGCTAACCGCTAAACAACTTCCTAAACAGTGCTACCAAAGTCCTCACAAAAGGTAATGCCGACAAAAAGTTGAATACTTGGATTATCAACGTATAATCATTCTTGTCGTTTTTACGGAACACTGCACAATATGGGCGATTGGGAGTCTACTAGCCACTTCTTAAAAGCTGGTATCCCTGCATTTTATGTTTTCTTCTTCTTTCACTTTCCATTCCTGTGTTGGATGGGTAAGCTATTTTGGTTTTGCCCAAGCAATCTGAAAGAGAGTATCCGGTGACAATAAGTAAATTCTTCTGTCCGGCAAATTTAATCGTATTTAATAGAAAACCCGACAAGGGAAGGTAGGTGATATATGTAATATCACAAAAGTCATATCACCTTAAAGTGTAATTTCAGATTACCATTAAAGAGTGCGACCCAAACGTTACCAAACATCACACCATTACCTAGCGTCACCGCACTACCTATTATTACCTTATATCATCGCATTACCAAGTATATGGTGATATTACTTCGGTGACAGGTAATGTTTTGTGGTGTCATATCCAATATCATCGCTCCATGTAGCACAAGTTCCGGCAGCAGTTGTCAAGTACCGAGCCATTGCCTATGAATGTAAAAAATACAGAACAAATCACTCTAATGATAAGTAATATTTAGTAATATCGGCTGCCGAGTGTACCGCTAGAATAATGAAAGACAATATTTGTGATACTACTTTGTAATACTTTGTAATATATTATCGAAGTGATATGATGCAACATTACCTATTAAGCTGATATTTCGCAAACCTATATGACCACTTTTTACAGGTCTTTGAAGCCCAAGTGGCTAGTGCCAGCCTATGGTACTTGTGACTAATAAAGCTGCCCATACTCCCCCTTTCCATAAAACCACCATAAGGATTTTTCTTTGAACAATTTAGTAGACACTTTCTCCTAGCCTTGTAAATATCTCCTCGGCTAACGTTCAATGAAACGTGTTCCAATGGTTTTGCTATCCGATTATTCCCCACACTAGAATTTCGAATACAACTAATTTGCCTTGAGCTTCCTTTTGGGTGCTACTTTCGTTCATAAATCAAAGACATAAAAAAATACACGCACTGGATCATCCATAAATCCAGCATAACTAGGATAAATGGGTGTTTAGTTTAGTTTAGTGGAAGAGCGGCAGCTCTAAACGCTCAGGCCTTTGTTAGGTCCATTGTACTATCCCCGGAAATCGCTTATTTAATAGCCTCCCTGCAATGTCCGCAAGCTTTGCGAATGTGACGCCATTCTCCAGAGGCAGAGAGCTCGCAGATCCTTCGTTGAAGAAAACCTTACCGCGTTGTTATGTTCTGAGATCTGAGAAGACCGGGCAACTGCATATGAAGTGTCTGATCCTCCTCCTCGCATTGGCTGTATTCAGGAGAAACCACCGTAACAAGATTTTCATGTCCCACTTTTTAACAAAAATGCTGCTCTAGCGACTCCAGGCTCTTTTACAAAGATTTCCAGATCGACGTATAACCGTACGATTTGCCACCTTTCCAGGCTTCAATAGTATCGGGTCTATGTGTGTCTTTGGCTGTTTTCTGTTTTACCTCGAAATGAATGGGGTGTCAATTCAGGATAGTTTGGAGTGTTGTGGTCTACGTCGTACTCATTACTTGAGTAATACTTACGCAACCGAATCTTCAAGTCTGTGTCAACTGAGTTCAGTCTCTGCCAGAAAACGATGTATCCATCCACCGAAATGGGTTCTATTATAGATGTATACATCCACTGAATCCATTGAGATGAAAGTCCCCAGGCCTTACCTATCGCAGTCCTACAGCACTAAATCAATCTGCAGGATTTCTGATATTGTTCCAAGATGTGGTGCTTACACATTGGTGTGGAGGTGTACTCTTAAATACTTGAGCTGGATTTCCGGCCTTGCTAAATGAGTAGAACTGGCCCACCTAATGTTCTGGCGAACATAAGTCTGCGTTGCGTTCACCGTTGGTCCGTTGCAAAGTCACCAACTATGGGTTACATTCAGAGTTGCATTAACATGGTCATATACTGTGTCTGCAAACCTGCCAGCAATTATTACAGCTAGATCGTCCACAAATGCTTGTGCGAAAACCCTTGTATCCTCTAGGAGCTATAGTATGTCCATGTCCATTATCTGGAGTAGTAAAAACTAAATTAAAAAGCTTGCGAAAATGCCTGCGGCATTTTACGACGACGAATCTAGGTGAGATATAATTGTTAAAAATGTCTTCCGCAGCCATTCTTTCATTGTTCAATTGAAATTGATTTTCAACTGTTCCTTTTTTGAGCGTTTTGGGAGAGGTGTCCCTATACTTTATAAATTCAAGACATATTTTCCGATTTGGGCCTTAATATTTAAAACTCAATAATTGTCACGTTGGCCTCCTCCATTTTCAGGATGGTATGCATCGAGAGAAAAAAAATATTCATGGTGCTAATTGGAGAAATTGGTTACCACACCAGGCAACATTGTAAGGCTCCCAATTTTATATAAATCATAACAATGTGACACAAAAGTAAAACAAAACAAAATTCCCAATAAAAGGCCAATAATTGAATATGAAAATTACGCCATGAAAACAACATACAAACAACTTTTTATGCTTTCAAAATCGATTTAGCAAAATTGACGACTGCAAATTTGTATGTATCTGATTTTTGAAGTACCCTCCTCCACAGTGTAAACCCCAGTATAAAAATACCATGGTGCCCCCGGCAGTATTCCCATATAAAGTCAACTGTAGAGATGACCCCCTTTCTCGTCGTGAATCTATTCCACCAAAAACGTAATACAGTCCTCTAGGGCGCAGCGTGTACCGCGTTCGCTACCAGTCCATAGTGTCACATCAAACGGCATAACAGCGCGGGCAGCGATCAAAGTCAAACCTCAGAAACGAATCGAAGAAACGAATTGAATTCAAAAAGGGTATTCTCCGTGCAAAGGAAAACAATTCCCTAGAACGTTGTCAATAAATAGGAAAATTCTAAAGTGGAAGGAAATAGAAAAATTTTCTTTGACTAACTTTTATTTGTATTAGGACTAACGTCGTCTCGCATTTTGTCGTATGGGAACGAAATTCACTTGAAAAGGAAGAACTTGATTTTATTGCCTTGTTACCACCCGCGCCTCAGCCACGTCCGATAAATCGCTGCCGTTGCTTTAACGCGCCTCACCTTTGGGGAACCAGTCGACACAGTCACTCAGTCGGCATGTTTTTGTGCAGCTGTTAGAGGTTTCCCGTAAAGGACTCGCACCCCACATTCTTTTCACTATCCTACCGGAGAAAATTTGTTAGTTATGCCGCCATACCCACCACTGGTAGCGGTTTGCAGCCCTTCCTTCTCCCCCAAGTCAAGTCCATTTTGAATTTCTTTAGAAGATATCGATTGAGGAGAGGGTAAGGGTGAGCAGAAATAGGCAAAGAACGTATGCATGTCCTTCCTACACACAATTTTCGTCGTCTCGAAACCGTAAGGATAGTCACTAACTGTCTTCGCCGTACTTCTTTTCACTTTCTTCAGACACAAAATTGATTTATTTGTATTTTATTACATTTCGATATGTCGATGTGTTCAGGGTGTCCCATTTATGGGCTGAAAAGCCATCTCCACTTTATGTGATATTTCGTTTCGTTTGTTCACTGATAGTACGAGTAAGACTCAGCTCCCGCAAGTCCCCCTTCAGCTCCCATCTCTTTCAAAGCCTTCGCCGCCGTTATCGGCAACAATATCAATATATCCTGATGTGCCTTCTATATACCCGCACCAACTCGTCGTCATGTCGGACTCTTGTGAACGGCACAAGGTGACAATAATTTGACAGTCACCGCTGCGTCTCGTTTTTCTTTTCAAGCCGGGAAAAAATCGAAAAGAAATCATCCAAAAAAGAAAAACTAAATTTTGTCAGAATAAAGTGGATATGTTGAATTGGTTATGTCGGAGGCATAGCTGACAGTGATTATAAGTGCACTGTATTATGCAAGTTCACTATATACCAGCCATTTAGGTGTCTCCCGTGACAGGCTCTGGAATATTACCTAAAAGGAGTTTAACGAATGGTTTACATTATTATTATTAGTAATGGATGTTTCGCTGATTCTGACATTAGTCACCCTTGGTTAGTTACATTCAATATAATTGCCTTGGGTTTAGAAAAGCAAAATCTGGAACGAGAACTTTTAAGAGAGAACCTAAACAAAGTTTCGCAAAGCCGTGTGGGCGTGTTTGACGCACTATGTCCCACGCGATTTCATCTTCACTATGTCTTCTTCCGTTCTACCAAGCTATTTTGCTCTCCCCAAATTGAAATGCTCTTTTGAAACTTTTAGTATTGAAGTATCCTTAAATCCGAGCCCTGCCCTGCCCTTTATGACAAAACACATGAATTTTGCACCATCAAATCAAATCCAAATTTGCTAATCAAAGGATCATGAAATTTAAATAAACTTTTAAACATATTTCACTCAAACAAAGCTGAAATCACGGTTAACCTCTTCCACTCTCGTACATCACGAACTATCGCAAGCATAAAAGGGATAAAACTTGCAACAATTCGTTTTCCTCGAAGCAACCTCGTTCTTTTGAAAACCTCACTAGTGCCCTCCCATGCATATCAAATATTGATGAGAGCCGTAGCAGAACGAAGGAAAAGATACTCGTGCTTTGTGAATGCTTCTTCATCATAGGAAATCTGTACTGCAACGACGATTTACCCTCTCCGGCGACGATTTATTACACAGAAGCCAAGGAGCCGGCTAATATTTGTGGGGTAGCACCGTGGCATGACATTCATCCCCTTCTCGAAATGGTTGCCCTTTGAAAAATCATCATCGGATTTGATTAAAGGTAAAAGCAATATTTTAAAGAGAAACAGGACGAACGAGCAGCCAGCACTTCATCGGTACTATTTATTAAATTATTAATGTGAAATTTCATAAACTTGCTGTTAAGGACTCACTTTTAAGGCGAAGCGAATAAATGAAATGAAGTTTCGTATTTTTTATTGGATTTGGTTGTGAAATAGAAGAAATGGACTCGTGATTTTCCACTCCCTCTCATTCAATAAGGAATGGATAAAGGAATTTGAAGTGATTTGATGTTGCCAGAAAGGGCGTTGCCGAGTGAATATAAAAGATGCATTTAGCTCTCGCAACGCTTGGTAATTTATTTCTTGTATTGTGTTACAATTCGATTTACTCGCAATTGGATGAGAGGGATCAGAAGCAAGCAAGGCCACTTTGATCTTTACTAATTTTATTTCCGCGATACTTTGAGTAAGCTAAGTGATATTTCGATCACGATGCAGGTACGGGGTTTCACCTTGACTTCATCAAAGGCCTACCCTGTCTGGAATGAAAACAAAGGGCTCATTTCATCTGAACTACGTTATAATATGAAAAGGAAAAATTCCTGGTTTTTATTGAAGCCGAAGTCTAGAATCCTAAAGCTATCTGAATATTTCTCTTCTATACGGAGGCCACTGCACAATTAATCCTATTACCCAACAAATTCCATGCTCTAACCTTTTTTCAATATTTTCAATCTAACGATAATATATGTACCGCACAGACAGTACGCCTGAATAGTCTTTTAATTGAAATTATTCTATTAATCATGGGCAAAATATGATTGACTCCCTCTCAATTACTGTATAGACAACTGCCGCCCTTTTATTAAATCTCCCACTCCAGCTTACACTTTCCCTGTGGAAGCTTTGCTACTCCGCATCATTCATTCCTTGCGTATCTTATTGACTTGTTTTTCTATATACGTTTATCAATCATCTACATACAGCGCTTCCAGTGAAAATGCATAGATGAAAAACATATCTTCCTTTGGCATTCCCTATCTAATTATATTCCATTTTTTATGTCTCCTCGGATTGCTTTCGAGCGAGGTTGAAAATACATAAATCCATTCAAGGGAATAAATAACAAACCCTTCAGGAAACAAGCTATCAATATAGTTGACTTGTGAGTTCGTCCTGTACACCATTATATACGTAATAGTACAAGGAAGCGTGCAAGACTTCGTTATTGTGTAACCCTACAATTTGTAGTCCTTCGGGAGTGGGAAAAAACTGTCCGTCCGAGTATAATAAAAATAGGGAGCAAATTGCCTATAATAAAAGTTAGAAGTCATTTAATATATAAATGCCGTTGGTGGGCAAGATCGGGTTTTAATTATTTTTTCCATTCAACACCCGTAATTTGCCTACTTCCAATTTAAATGGGATTTGCATAAAGTTCCTTGTTTATTTGGAGCTGTATAGCTGTTGGATTGACTTGACAATTGAGTCATTTGAATTGGAAATGAAGCTTGGAAGTCCCTAAGTAAAGGAAGCAACAGGAATAATGAAATGGAGTAAACATATTTATTGTGAGGCCAACCTTAAGTATTTGATCCGGGCACCTATATGGTAACGACGGAAAATAGGTTGATATTGTCCTATTCCCGGGGAAGTTTTATTTATTAAAACATGCAGTGTTTCGCGGGCCAGTCCACTGCTTCTTCAAAATTTACCAGGCAGTTGATGAAAAATTTGTGCGATGGGGAAAGTGTCAACCTATTTTTCTATTATTTCGAAAACGCGAGACAAAAGACGGCAGAAATGTGTGTATTTTGAGTGCTATAATAATATTTGTAGATTGTTCTTGTAAACATCATTTCTAAATTAGATCCAGAAAAGAATTAATCCTCGCCAGTTGCTATCATTCCGTCTGAAATCCCGTCGCGAAATTAGGAGGCTTTGCCCTGTGTGGCACATAGCCCGGTAGTATGGAAAAGATAAGCCACAAAAAGCCAGCTTCCATGTTTCTAAAGCGCACTTCACTGAATGTGATGATTGTGCAACAACTGTACTTGTTCAAAAATTTTGGGCATAAAGGCAGAAGCAACTCTTCAAATACTGGCTCATTTCTACCCTGTGAGCAGTAACATACGTGGTTTCCATTTACCCAACAGATACGGTTGTTATCCACCTTTCGGTGGGGTATAACGCGTCAAAAACATCAACGCCCCAACCCATCCCAGGACCTGTAGAGGCATCTGCACTCCTTCTCTGCTATTCTGGATTTTAGGCAAGGCAGCGAAAGCGGATCTAGTTCTGTTAATGCCGAAACGATTGAAACAATTATCCCCTTGTTCCATTCTTTTGGAAAGGTTTCGAATTCCCAAAAGTGTCGTACGAGGGGAAGTAGAACATTTGCAGAAACTGCAGGTGCAAGCATAACTAACTTTACGGGGAGAACGTCGAAATCCGTGGTTTTACTCTAATGTGGAATATTCTTTTGAAGGCATTACGTTCTGCGGCATCTTCTGCTTCCCTAACCAGCGCAATAACAAATTCTCTATTGCCACAGCGCAGAAAATGTTAAACAGCCTGGGACTTTACACGGTATCGGAATTCGAATACCTCACACCCGCCATCACTTGTATTTTATTATTATTCTGTTGAGGGAAAGTCACACCGCGTCTTTGAAGAACTATTGTGCCCCTTTTACTGGTTATAGTGTACCTATTGATCATAGCATCTCAAGCAGGCCTATAACCGTTAGGAACTTCAGTATGTTCCCTACTTCCAGATTTTTGAGCTTTGCATCTGGTATTCAGTGTTCTCCCAGATGCCTCGACCTACTTTGCACAAGTGCCGGACACTGTCCCAGGACGCGTATAGAGGTTTCGTCCTCCTCCTCACAAAACCTGCAGGCAGTGTCCGTAGATATCCCTAGCTTCCCTAGGTGATAGTTCAGCCGACAATGATCAGTGAGAATTTCCACTGATTCGAAGGTTTTTTTGGTGAAGTTTAAGCAATCCTTTGTGCGCATGGGTTCGTATCCCCCAATAAGCACCCTGGACTGCTCCATCCCTGGTAGGCCCGCCCAGTATAGTTCCCTCATCCGTACATTAATCCGCTTCCACAATTCGGCAGTCGCAGAGCAACTTACTCCCTCTCGTTTTGCTCAAGGGATTCCTCTTTTTGGGCTTGCCACCCCAGGTTCAAAAATTAAAATGGGACTACGACGGCTTACGGGCAAAGGCAACTCCACAGGCGCTGTATCTTCTCTGCCCTGGGATCAGCGTGAGCGAAGCGATTCGCAGGTGTTATACGCTCCTTTGGGTAATTTGCAAAACACAACACCAAGGCAGAAATATAACAATAATAATCGTTGACGTAATAATCCTTAAAGCGTGTTCAAGACCGCAACAGTGCACTACAGTATACTGTAGGAGGGCTCGCCCGAGATTATTACCCTGATTTGGCTCAGGTACGCATTTGCAGCTGAGTCGACTGCTATCCGACTTCTAGTCACGATAACAAATCCCTCTGCTACCAGTGAGATTTGAGCAATTACTAATTAATATAACAAAATTCATTACATTGAAAAATAATATGTAAGTTACCGGGAAATGGTCAAAACCCCGACAAGGTTAGCTTTGTTTGCATATTTAAGTTTCGTTTTTATTGGGAGAAGACCATGTGGTCAACCTCAGCGCTTCGGTTGGCTTCGCTGAAGAACTGGCTGTTCTCTAGTAGCTTACATCTTTTGGCATCTAATATAAAGTCATTTGGGCTTACTCTTTTCAGTCGTCTCATTATATTAACGTTATCAACCAATTTTTGGACTTCATTTAATTTTATTTTCCATTGCTTGATCCATTCTACAATGTTTTCAGTAGCTATTTGTAACTTTTCACCCGTGGTAAGGATGTCAGTGTGTATATCGTTGGTATACAAATGGTATTGGGTCCAAAACACCACCTCACGGTACACCAGCTGCATTTTTTTTCAGTTCAGAGTAGGTTCCTATTTCACTCTATAGCGGTATTTCACTCTGAATAGCCGCTCTGATACAAGATGATTTTCAGATACCGAAAAATTCTTCCGGGAGGTCCCTATGCAACAGATCTTGGTGCCACACATTATCAGACGCCTGGGTGGCAACGAGAAAAATGGCTGAACCCACCTGGTTTTTTCGGCCACTTTCGATTTTCAAGGCACGTATTTTCATCTGAAAGCTGCATTATTTATTTATAACAATGATTAGACCCTTCTCTGGTAATTCTTTCAGTATTCTCCTTCTAATAAGTTCATAGCCAGGAACTTCATTTAGTCTTATACGGCGTATTGGGTAATGGTCCATTTTTTTGACTGGGCTTAAGCATGTAGACGCTTGTATATCTAGAGGCGGCAGGGTGCTTTCTAGATTACTTACTCAATGCAGAGCGAACCCATTGTCCGTTTTCCTGCTTAATAGCTGCGATTTGTTATCTGGGTGTTTTTAGATCTTTCGCAGCCTTCCGCAGTGAGTAGCCTGTGTATTTTTGTGCTGTCAGATTTGAGATTTATCTGCTGAAGAACTCGTTTTTGGTGGTGATGTACATTTTGACTCCTTATTCGCCCCCTTTACAATTCATGTTGAAACTCATATCAGATTCAGAATCGGGATCTCTCATTTGATGCCCCACATAAAGCTTAATGTAAATTTATTTGTTTTACACAAAACCTTATTAAAATCAATTCACCCACTTTTCCGAATGAAATTTGGTGTACCTTTGGGAACTATAAAATCCCACGCATAGAGTGGGTGATACAAATTTACGTGGAGATTATTGGGGAATGTGAATTTTTTTTCATTCACGTTCCCATATTACCAACTTTTAGAAATTGTTTGAAAACCCACCTTAAGTTCATCCTAAGAGTACCAAATTTTGCATGTCTAACATATGCATGTCAAGTTTCGTAGATCCGGTCATTAGAGTTAACTTGTCAGTTTCGAAGAAATGGAAATAAGATGCTGACGTCCCAATTAATGAGAATAATTGATATTCGAGTGAAATATTAAAGTCTCCTATGTGAAGAAGTTACTTCTCTCCAACCGTTTTACCTTTTGCTGCTATTGGGGGAACCCTTTTTGTCTCTGTTTTGGCGAACTTCTTCACATTTGCTAATAATGGCGCACTCCTAGTGTGGAAGCGTATGGAATTAGCTATAATCGATAAAGTACTGTGTAGAGCTACCTACGCAGTTGAATTTTAAGTTATTATGCAAGTGCAACTGCCACACACTCAAAGTTCCTCATATAGAGAAACACGAACCTTTTATACCTGAAGCGTCCAGCCGACTTGTTATATTTTTTTATTAAGGCTTTTAGCTTGTTTGTCAGAAAGTTTAGGGTTTTTCTTCTTTCCTTTTACGATCTTACACTATAGTTTGCGAGTTCAACGTTTCTCTGCAAATAATTCATTAATCTCTGCAGGACAGGTCAGTGCAGTTTTTAATCAGTCCATTATGAGGAGCGGGAGTGCTTTTCTAGGCCGCCTCTTGTACAGTAAATCGATCTCCCCCTCGAGTTGATAAGCAGCGTTGATTTGGTCATTCAGTCATAAACTTTTTCTTGGACGTACATTTCGAAGCTGCCTAATTTGTTTATCTATTAGTCAGCCTGCGAGGACAATGTTTTCTCGTCATTTTTTCGCTACAGCATTATGACAGGCGAGTGAACAGACATCATGTTTTCATGGATGTATTCGTGTGGTAGCCCCTGTTACGAAGAAATCAGTGACATTGGGTGTTTTTTTCACGTCGGGCGACCAGTATGTACGCTTATCACTGGAGTGCAAATTGCACTTTTGTGCTCTTCCTACTTCAAATAATGCTCTGCCTCTGGATATTGGTAACTTAGATCTCAATAATCCATTTTTTGCTTTAAACTTAGCTCATAAAATGAAGGAGCTTCCGATGAATTGGAAGAGTCGAACGAAATCTCCTTTTTTAACATCAGATCTTGGAAGATAGTATATTGAAGAGATGAGATGATATGAGCAAAAAACACAAATTTTGGCGTTCGTCGGTCCCATGAGGTGGTTTTCTGAAATAACGCTTACTCCTATCTTCTCAGTATTAAAAAAGACTGCTGTGGCAGTCCATTTGCAATCCACGTTATGATTTTCAAGACATTTGTCATTTGCTTTTCTTGGTTTATTTTTGCCTTCTTACGTTATAATGTTTAAGTTTTTCAAAAATTTGTTCGATTCCTATTTGTTGTTCGTCAAGTCCTCTATTTAAAATGTCAAGTCTATCTATAGCAGTTTTCAGTATTCGATTATCATCGTCATTTTCTTTGGTTAGTACACCTTCCCTTAACACCTGTTAGTATGCTATTTTATCACATGTAACAACAGGCGTTGGGTTGATTTTGAGTAAAACGCGTTTGAAAATAACAATGTTTCACTCGCAATTACGAAAAAAATACAGTATTTGTAAATATGCTATTTTGCAGTGTATTCTGGGATTGTTAAATTAACGATCTATACAATAAAAAAATTCGATTCTGATAACCTCCTAATATGGTTTTCCAGTTAGACGATTTGATGCGATTTGTAACTTTCTAGTAAAACAATTTCCTGTTTATGCTATAGCAACGAAATCCTATAAGTAGAGACCTTTACAAAGGCGTACCATATTTGACACAAACATTTCCTTTTATTCGTTGCAGATGGAATGACGGATTGCTCGGACAGTGAATGTTGTTCACATCCAGCATGCTCCGAGCATATTATGTGCTTGTCATCCAACGATCCTGTAGAAGTGCTTTTACGAAAGCAACCGCCATCCGTAACAGCTTCCTTTTACCAAAGAGTGAAGTTCCTTATCGAGGAGAATTCAGTCCAATCATACGCCCATATGGACGAGTACAGTGAAAGGTAAGTTGGTTTGATTCCTTTTATACGTATATATATGTTTGTATCTTTGGTAAATATGTAAATTCTAAAGAGATACCAGATATTTCCTAAGAAAACAGAACATAACAAAAAACTATGCAAAGAAACAGTTCTATGGTGTTATCCGTTTCTGTTACTTTGTTCTTGCATTTTTAATTGATAGTCATCAAGTGATATTAAATACTTTTAGGATGAAAGCATTATGTTTCATTGATTGCGTTTCATTTTATTTTCAACTTATTATCATTAGATAATTTCATAAAATTTTAATATCAATTATCGAACTGGAAATCCCTGATGATCTAACAATTGTATAGTTTTTCACAATGAAGGTGAAGGAGAAGAGGAAATTTGATTTTCCTCTGATACTTTTGAATGAATTGTTACATTCAATTACCATTTAACGGTTCTCTTTTTCGTTTCTTATTTGCTTTGAACATAAGATTTGTGTACTGTTCGCTATGATAAACTTATCAAAGTTAGCTTAGGACTATATAGAAAGTTTCATATGATTTCTTACAAGAAAATGCAAGAAAAGAAAAAAGCTCAAAATTAGAATTTCGTTTATTTTAGTAATAATCAGGATCAGTTATTTTTTATATAGAATCAAAAAACCAAAATGTTGACCCAGTATTTCCTTTCATATCCTTGCAGCCAATATCCCTCAGTGTTGGTCTATCATTTATTCAGTTCCATTTTGAGGATTTAATTGTTTGTATTCACTTAATAATTTCAATCACAAAAAAAAATAATTGCAAAAATGTCGATGTGCCTGAGATGATCATAAATACGAACTGTATTTATTTTTATATTGGATTTTTCCCCGAATGTAATTTGTTGAAACCGACAAAAAAGGAAATTCATTTATCCCTTAAAATCCATTTTAATGCACTGTAAATTGAAATTTATTTTTAAATTCGATTATTTGCTTTTATAAATTTACAGTACGGTGATGGTATGTTGTAATGTAGACAAATACAATCGAAATAAATAAGTAATCAAAGAATTTTTGAGCTTTTTCCTTTCTTGCTTTACATCTCAAAATACATTTCATTTTATTATTCATATGTTTCGAAGCCAATTCTCGCCGACATTGCTAAGTTTAACGTTTTGTACACGAAACCAAATGGGAGTTAGCTAGCCGAGAATGTGTCTCTAGAAAATATTTAATTTTTAGTTATGCAAGAAAAAAGCTCGAAAATTATCGAATACATGCAATTAAATCCTCTGTCCAATGGAAGAAAGAACTGTGTTCAATGAAAAGTATGAACAAATTACAAATGATAGCATTTCATTGAGTATGTGTATTGTCTAATGTTTTACATCCTTGTGTTCGTCTTACCCTTCATGTTTCGTGTAAATTTAAAACAATAACAAATCTGAAGACGATTCGTAACTAACAAAGTAAAACGCTCGTACAGAATTATGCGTGATGCAAATATAAATTTGGGAAAGAGCATGCGAACCGCGCTGCAAGCATCCTTTCGCCAAATCCATCGTTTTGAGTTATATGGGAATATTCACTAAATGTGTATTCAGTTATTCCTTAGTGACATGTTTGAAGTGTTATGATTTTTCGGTATATTTCTTTTGGTTTGACAAGGTTTATTTTTCTTTGAACTTACACCACCGAATTCTATCCCCAGAAGTGTTATTTTCACATGAAGCTTCCATGCTTTTAGTATTATGCAAATCATATAATTTCTCTATTTTTCCTCGAAATGCTAGACACCACTAATTAGTTTGTTAATGAAAACGGTGCTCAAAATGTAGTCTGATCAAAATTGAGCAACTTTAGCAGGGATGTTTATAGGGTGCCAAAGGGTAATCCTCCTTATTAATATTTGGCTTTATGGAAAGAAATAGTTTTTCGCCTTGCGGCCTTTCACAATATCCTCGATTTGAATTCTTTAAGAAATATTACTACTTTCAATTCTATTTTCCACCTAAAGAAGTATCTTTAGAGAAAATACTGCTATTTTAGTTTGATATTTTTACTAACAAATTTCGTATAAAGGAGCAGTATATTTAACATGCTACTCTATGATAAAGGATAATGTTTAATAGTACTTGCCAATAGCTCAATCACAACTCTTTGTTGTGTAGCTAAATAAACGGTTTAGTTTGCAACCAAAATCTTGCATCCATAATAATCCAGTGATTGATTAATTCAATCTCACTCAAGCCCTTCACCCTTAAATTCTAGTTGAAAAGAAAAAAATATTTTACAAATCATATTAACACATAAATCCACAATATCGCATGGTGTTTCAGATATAATTCATTGCAAAGAAAAGCTAGTATTAACAACTAGACAACTAGGCAGTTACATGAAATATTTCAAACTTACAAACGCTTTATTTGCCGTTATAAATAATTTGCCTGTTTGAAAATATCTTTTTCTTTGAAAAATACATTTCTCAGTTACATTTTGTCTTCCTAATCTACAGATTCAAATCAAATGCTCATCTTAACTATAGAATCAAATACAGGAAATTTTACTCCATTTTCTACTTCGTTTTTCATGACCTTAGTTGACCGCCTCATCTTTTGTTGTTGTATTGATTTTCAATTTTCGGTTTACCTTTCACTATTCCACAATCTCAATATAATCATTGAATTTTAGTCATTATAGAAAACGCTGTGATTTTTTGACAGCACAATGAGCTGTAGATATAAAAATCTATTTTTTTTTTGTTTTGCGCGAAAACGGAAGAAAAGCATTGTTCAATTCTTCGGCAATGTAAAAAATGAAACAAGGACATAAAACAATTGAAAAAAATGTTTAGTAAATTTCGGTTAAATTGTGTTATCAAAGCAATCAAATTTTGTAGGATGCTTTAGAGAAAAGATACTTTTTGAAAGTATTTAGATATAGTTTAGAGAAATAAGTCAACCAGAAACACACGGGTTAGGTTTTAATCTTGGGATCAATTTAAATGTGAAAGCTGCAGGAGAAATCTTTATTTAGTTTTTCAGAGTGTGCATACTTTCTTTTTGTTTTCAACGCATTATTAAGAGTATATTATCAAAATCAAAATATAATATAAGTAGGTGTGCATCTATTAGGATGAGTGTGTTGATAAATGAATTTATTCCATTTTATTTTCAACTGCTTTCGAAACAAGCTAAATTTGAATATACTTTGAGTGAAGCCGTCTTGTTTTCTGTCTAATATTGTATGTTTGGCAATTTTTATCGTTTGTTTACGTGACATACTGTTTTCAGTTTTTTCTCCAATATGGCTAGGTAATTTTATTTTCTCTGCTCTATGGAAGATAATCATTATTTCAATATATGCGTATTTATTATGTAAGATAAACCAATACAAATTCAGAAGCTTAGAACTTTGACCTCCAAGCTATCATAAAAACAATTCACAATCACACATACACATCATTAGAGATAAATGAATAACAAAATTTTTCACATAAGAATTGATGTAATTTCGATATATCTACGAGACGCTTTGCCCGGTATTATAGTCTCAATTGTGACTATCTATCTAAAGTTTGAAACGGATTAATCCGTTTTTAGAATTCTGCTTACAACGCAATTGAAGTTAATATAATTTTGCGTGGTTGAAATTTTAAATTGGAAAGATGTCGTGTTAACAGTTATAACGAATTTCTCGCCTCATTGTACAACTATCACAAATTTCAGCTTATAAATTAGTTTTATACATTCTGAAAAAACGGATGATCTATCGTTTTCAAAGCTTATTAAGGAGAAAAAAAAAGAATTTCACTCTACTTCTTCTTTCTATGCTGCGGTCCGATGTCGATACTTGGCCTCCCAAAGTCGAAGTCTCCATATTTCTTTTGTTCTTCTTGTCTTTTGTTCGGCGAACCTTCTCATCCGTTCCCTTTAATTAAGGTAGGCACCTGGGAGACAGAATTTTTCTATCATTGACACGCTCTACATGTGCTGCCCAATGTAGTTGTTGAATCTTCTGACTTTCCGTAGATACAACTCAGTGTTCTATGTCATTCATCATCCGACGCCTATCTTCACTGGGCCTAAAATTCTCCAGAGGTCTCGAAACCATTTCGCTCTCCGGCCTGGTTTATCTTCTACACCTGACTGCTGTAACGCAAGACCAGCCCAATCAAAGTTTTGTAAATTGGGAACTTTATTTTTCTATTGGGACTTTCATTTTTTCAGAATTGACAGCATGCTGCAAAATATTTTATTGGCAAGCATGATGCGAATGTTGATTTCGTCCATTTCGATGCTGTTCTGTCTGAGAGTTACGCACAACTACACAACTGTCGACTTGTTTGAATCGGTAATAATAATATTGGCATAGAGGAAAGTAATACAACCTCCTTCAAAATTTTCCTCTTTGATGGTAGTGCTGTTAGCCATATACGTAACATATCGATCAATCCTATAACCACCGGGAGTTTTAAGATGTTTCCTACTTCAAGATGTTTGAACTTAACAATTAATATTAACTATTTCCCCCGTCATAACACAAGTACCGCATACGGCCCCAAAATATATATGGAGGTTACTCACTTTCGTCGCAAATCATGCAGGCAATATCCTCAGGAATCGCTAGCTTGCAATTTAGCCTGCAGTGACCCGCAAGTTTCTCCACTATGATCCTAAGAGTTTTTTTTAATAAGGTTTAAACAATTCTGTGAGCGCCTTGGTTCATGTTCCCCCATGATTAGCCTGGACTATTCCAGCCCTGGTAAGACCTTACTCTTCCTTTTCTTTCATTATTGTCATGGCCATGAATCCCTTCCCAACTGGGATCTGGTCCGTTCACTGGCGTTTCTGCGCCTTTGATTGGCACCTCATCCGCTGCTTCGTTGCCTTCTTATCCCATGGTATCCAGAACTTATTATACGATTCAAAAGTATACAATCTGTTACGCAATTCCCATAGCAGTTTAAAGTTCTCCTGGTTAATTATAGGTATCTTGATATTTGCGTGATTGTTGGTTATAATTGCAATATTCTGTCCCCTATAATTCCTCTGCAATTTACACCAGAGTTCGACGTATATTCGCGCATGAAATATACACGTATGCTTACCCGTTGACTCGAAGTACATTTTCCTTGTACCATTGACACCTGCCCCTTCTGCTGTGAGGGGCCTGTCAGTTAACATGTAATTAGTTGCTGGTTTAAGCCATAGGTTATTGCTATGCTTCCCCAATCTGCACTTTTACTCTATCGTGTTTTATATTTCTTGGCGAAATGTAACTTCATTGCCGTGTTATCCCTCGATATCATTAATTTGGGATAGTCATCGATTTGGTAGCTCTCCGCCTCACTGATACGCCATTCCCTAGATTGTCTTTCTTGTATGTGAAGATGAAGAGGAGCCAATCCCAGAGTCATCTCCTCGGATGCGGTGGCCTCATTGCCCCATGATAAACACAAAAGCTTATTTTTGAAGGGAGCTACTCCTGGACTATTTTGCGTTATTCGGTTCTATCTGCTCAGATGTCCGCCCCGTAGGTAATCACTAGCCATACTACGGCAGTATATGTCCAGCGTATTGTTTTCGGAATGCTTTCTTATTTTAAAAAAGAAAAGAATCCTATCCTGCCTTTACTATCCTTAGTGAGGCTCGGAAAATGGGCATCTGGACTTTTGCTGGGAAGATCTCATCTACTACGAGCGATTTCAGCGAAATTTTAACCGTTTAGAGTCACATTTTGCCTGACTGACGTCTTCCTTTTGGGCAGTTTGCTTCATGTTTTTGGTCTTCTCTTCATTTATTTTTAAGCCAAACTCCTTCGTTACGTTCGGAATTCGAAGTCTGTGTCTTTACTTCAGCACTAGACAGATTCGTTATCATTCTGGCAAGTCTAGCAAGTTTTACTGGCACTTCAAATTGAGGAAATATTTTCTGCGTTACCGAGCCATCGATGTTTAACGTCAGCGCTTCGCAGCAGAATTTATCTCCTTCCCTATAAATAGGATAAATCACACTTTCGCGCCAATCTTCCGGTATACTTTCGTCAGATCAAATAGTGTCTGTGAATTCATTAAGCTTAGTAAGTAGTATTCACATCACTTCCCGATAATTTCGTTTCCTGGACCGCTAAGATATCTGCCTTGTACTTTCTAAACTGTTCAATTAGTGCTCCATGAGCGAGAGTGTTGAAAATTCAAAACATGTTTGCGGTTTGAAACTAGGAGCTCTTTTCCGTTGTCTATGTTATATTTTCGACCCGAGCCGAGGCTCTGAATCAAGTTCCGAGACATTATAATATAGTGAACAGCCCTGCTCATCTCTCTATTAGGGACCTGAGAACCTTAACTGTTAATGATTTCGTCTTCAGGGCCGCCAACATATATATCTCATAGCTTTCAATCTGCTCATTTTTTGCTCTAACAACGCCAATTCTAAATATGACGTACACGTTCCATACTCCTCATAGTATTTCAGCTCCGATTCGATGCTCAGTTTCGAGGACAATATTATATTGTAAACAGATTATTAGCAAGTTGTCCAGACCTCAATCTGAAGGACCAAAGGATACCACCTTGCAGATGAGAGAAAGATTTGGTAGTAGGCTGTAGATGGGCATTTATTAAGAATTGAGGCACATATTGCCGTTTAATCCCCTGAATTAAGTTTGATTACGTCAGAATTTGAAAAAAATCAGATTAACACTTTAAATTCATTATATAATAATTAGTTAACAGCTATAATATAATAGGTTCATCTAAGCTCGTCCACCACCATATACTCACCACAGCTAAAGAGCATGACTTAATTGAACTTCACAGTCACAATTTGTTGCTGCATCGTCCTATCGGTTTCCACTATGTAGACTTTTCCGCAGGAGCAAGGAATTTGATATGCCTCTAGTGTGTAAATTGGCGGATTCTAGTCCTTCACGGTTTTTCAACATTTGCCCTTTTTGGTTGGGGGCTTGAAGAAGGTGTAAATTTTTTGTTTCGTTTATGTAAAGGAATTTCGCGGCTGTTGTTGCTTCGAGTTCGTTCTGTACATCCGTTATCTCATTGGGGCTCGTTTGCTTCTCAATAACGCCTGCCTGGACGTGTATCCGTTGAGGATGAACGCTTCCCTTGCCTTACAAAATCCGAAAAATATAAACATAATGAGAAATCGAGAATCGTCCTAGGACCGCAATAATTTGCAGGACCAACTTACTATTTCCTCCTAGTGCATGGTTCAGCATTTTTTGGACAAATACTCAACTTTTTAAAAAGTTTGATCACAGTTTCGTGCAAAGACAAGTTTATCAGATGCTGCCCTGCAATATGTTAATTCAAAAACATCCAAATATGCTAATTCAAAAACACAGCATGGGTATGAATTATGTCGACTGAAAACCACGAGTTTAAATCTTGACTAGTCCCCCGGAGAAAAGAGCGCGATCACATGTTGATGGCATAGCAACCTTCCTGAAGCATCCGCAAATATTTTCAATAAGCGTGATAATCACATTGTCTTTGTGATCACAAGAAAGGCAAGCTTACAATGTTATTTGGCTGACATTTAAAATCACGTCTGAAGAATTACACTTATCCCGGGAAAAGTTTCAATTGCTTTTTGTTTCCATCTTTCATCCGCAGCTGCGGTACGATAGGTTGCCGAAGGATTCCTTAGAGATGGAATATTAAAATGGCGTTGTTCAATCTACAGTCCACCTTAATATCAATTATTAAAGGAAACCTTCCTGCAAAACCATAGTATAGTGCTCATTATTGGATCCATAACAACTCCCTGAATCTCTTATTCCTTGTCAGCTCAGAGCCTCACGGCAAACATGCAAATAAAATTATTAAAATTTTCACTATCCACTTCAGCGTTAAAATTAAATAAAACCAAACTCAGACGCATCTCATGCCATCACGATTCCATCCACCACCGCAGCCATCCTTCGTCTTAACATTTAATTGCTACATTGAGAAAAACAATATAAGATATTTTACAAAGTCATGAATTTGTTGAATTTGCAAATTTATTTCAACGGTAAGAAAATTTCCCGCCCGGGGCTTCTTTATATATGCATAAGCTTGTACACAACAAGAAAAAAGGTAGTACAACGTTTTTGGTCGTTATAAGAAGGTAAATGATATAGATGTGCATGTATAGGTGGATTGGTGGTAGGTTCGTGTATCTCAAGGAGAAAACGCTTCTGTGTCGAAAAAGTCCTTTTTAATTTAAGTCCTACCCTGCTTATTTTGCACACTCTGCCATGGACATTGAGTCAGGCAGAAAATGGGACAATTCTAATTTACATAAGCACAAGCAAGATAAGCGCTTACCTTAATATTTTAAGTGTCAGTAGGAATGTCCCTTAGCGATATACCAGATTAAAACGACTTAAGAGGATAAAAAGAAAATAACCAGAAACTTTAATATAAATTACATACGCGCGTGTATAAATGTATGTGGAGTCAGTTTCTTGTTAGACAGCCGTGTAGGATTAACCTTAAACAGGACTTCAGGATCTGTGGGAAGTTATTCACCGTTCCTCATTCCTCAATTAGACAAGAGTAGGTAAAGAAGAAACTCACATTCGCCAGACATTCCTTGTGATCCGTACATCCATCTAAACAGAATATTTAAGTCAGACCCTCGTAAAGTCAAGCAAGCATATCGAAATTACATCAATGCATTAGTATGATAAAAAGCATAAATTCATCCATACACACAAAGTCACATTCACCCACTACATACATAGACCATTTACTATGTCACATAATTTATTTGCACTCACTTTTCCCACAAAATGCATAACTTGCTCCAGCCCTTCACCATCAACATTCCAATTACACTTTACGGGATTAACCGTCCCAGAAAAAAATGAAGGACAAATCTAAATATTTTGTACCTCAACTAATGTTGAAAGTTCTAATTACATAATTACATTTTTCTTTTTTCTATATTTTTTATATATTTTTTGTCCTGTCTTCTCTGTGTCCCTGTCGATGTGCCGTGTGACGATCGGTGCCTACATGTTATTATGTGATAATGATTAAAACTACTACTCCTGCTACTCCAACAACTACTAACCAAACTAATATTACAATGAAATTGTAATCGTATTTGCATTAAAAAAAAATCGAATTGAAAAAACAAAAACGAAAAAAAAAATATACAAATGCAAACGAAAACGCTCAACAATGAAATATTGACTTCGACTCCAGCCTATTTTGGAGTTCGTTTATACCGTGGTAAGTGAAGTGACTGTGTACTCTAAGTAAAGTAAAATTGAAAGAATATTCTTATCGAAAAATTATATATCTATTATGTTTCTGTTATCATCTTTGAATAGTGATCAAAGTGTTCACTTTCATTAAAAATATTTGTTTAATGTTCTATTCTGATGATATGTGTTACGTGTTCCCCCGCCTCTTATTTTTCAGTAAATTTTCGAGCATAAAATCCATTTAACAATCGCTAGACAAAGCTTAAATAAAATTAATCCAAATAATTAATTAATTTGGCTTTAATATTCAAAAAAGTAAAATTTTGCAGAGGTAAAACTATCTAATATAGTTTGACTTCCTAACGTAAGTTTCTTGAAATGTTCATCTATGAGGTTGAAACTGGTTAGCAAGGCCAAATTAACATTATATATGCAAAATTCTAATCAATTCCAAATGGTTAATATTTTACTTAAGCTCTAGCAAATGAGGAAAAAAAATCTATATCTTTACTGCTATTATTTGCATCCGCTGATACCCCTACTTCCCAGAAAAAAATATCCGCTCTCTTAAACTATCATAACCATAAAGATACCTTTCCTTTTATTTGATGTAAATGCAAAACTGAATGCAAAAGATAAAATATTTGTGCTCATTTCAAATCTATATGTACATGTTCTTTGTATGTGTTACGTGTCTGTGCAAATTTTACCCTGTATATGTATGTGTATTGGTGATTTCATCACTCAACTTCATATTTCATTTATTTCTTTATTTTTTCTTGATTTTATGGTATTTTATTAGAGTGTATTGTTTTCTTTTCCGCTTTCATCAAACGGAATATTTTCATTTTTCTGTATATTATATTTATTTGAACTTCAGAGTAAAGATTTAGTCATTGATACATCGTTATTTTATGATACTAACAGTAAACATTTTTAGTTTGGACTAGTTACGGCCATATAGTGTATTTATTCGCCCTAATTACGAATTGAAACGTCCTTTGAAAAAGCGCGTCACAATTACATAGGTTGCTTTTCTGGTACTTCATATCTAAAGTGAATTTTAAGCCTACGTACTTGGTTGTATTTCCAACTAATGTTCATGCCTTACAATATTTGGTGAAAAGTGAACAACTGTCTTTATTGTAATAACAATATCTAATTCACCATGATTATATTTTCGAATATTTTCAATTAAGGAAATTTCAAGAAGCAATCCTCCAATTAATTCTAATATTCACTTGTATAAAACACATTGTTCAGGTATTTTAAAAAATGAATATTTTGAAAATATCATTTAACTTCGCTCTATAAGTAGAATTTAATAAACAACAAAGTGAAATAACATAAAGCAATTCAGTTGAATTTATTGGCTAAATGAACAACAACAAAATCGAGGGCAAATTATTATTAATTTTCAAAATTGAAATTGAACCTTTTCGCTTCTTATTTCGGCTTTCAATTGCATTATTTTATAATTTATCACAATTAATACATTTCAACGTTGCAATTTGCATCTTGTTTTTTCTTTGCTTTGCTTATCTAAACTCATGTGGAATCTTGAAGTCATGAACAATAAACAAAAGATTCATTTATTTATTTTTTTTTTCAATTACACATCAATAGTTGTCACAGTCGTAGAATTTTAACTATCATATTTATTAGATATATTAAATAAAATCTATTTATTTAAGAAAATATTAAGGGTGATATTGAAGAGAAGTCGTTATCCTTCATAATCTAATAATCTTCAGATTAAGCAATCAATTCGAATATTAACAATAGAATTTTTATCACTAGGTACTATTCGAAATAACTATGACATATCGCGGAATTTTAAAAACAAACAACGATTTAAATCAATCAAAATACGCAACTCTACAACTGTAGAGCCAAGAAAAAAAATTTAAAACTATAAGATCCTTCCCATTATATATGTTCTACCCCTATATGTATCCAATTTCCTCTTTGTCTGTGTCTACATCACTCGCCTTATGTGTGAAATCCAAAGTACCATAAACAAATAGGCATTAGATATTTTAATGACCTTTATTTTCTTAGTAAAATATTTATAATCTTATGTTTGAAAGTTAGTCAGAAAATATTTAGGGACTTTTTGTTTTCTTAAATTTTACTAAAATTTTCATATATCTATATTATCTAAAAGTAGCTTAAAAAGGTGGTAATTAGTGCTTCGATTGCGTACTATTGGCACTTGCAAATGCAATGTTTCGTCTCAAATTGTGTTTTTATCAATAACCTTTGTTCGCAAGTTTTACGTTTTTGACTATATGTTCGATTGCTCGAATGTTTTGTTCAAAAGGAAATGCCTTGATAAGGTTGATTTCCTACATTATCAAAACATCCGTAAGTAGTAAATATACAAAATGAAATATAAAGTATCATATCTATGGCCTTCGACTCGCAGCATTGACTAGAAAAAAATTGAGAATTTAGTTTGAAGTATCTACCAGATTTCTATGGAAGGTGAATCAAGTTTACAATATATGGTTCAATGAAAGCTTTAAGGCTTTGATTAACATTCTCCGTTGTTTTCGACATTAAGGATTATGTATTTAAACAATTTCAAACTTTTGCTATTTTCTTCTTCGATGGTAATCTATAATCGGTGATTGTGCTGAAATTCAGGAATTCATCTGAAATTTTAATTATAAATTATTCTAAACAAATATTAATTATTACTGCATTATTCGTTCTTGATTTTTAAAACAAAACAGTATGTACGACAGCGCAAACTACCCTTAGATTTATCTGTAAATGAAAAATGAATTGCGGGGCTTGTAGGACCTGAGCTTTAAATTTAGGCAAGAAAGCGCAGCAATAGTTCTTGTTTCAAACTATTGCTCCGTAAATTGCATAAACAGGCTCGTAGCTTCACTCTTTATGAACAGAATCCAGATTATTCAATTTACTATTGTGAACCCAGTCCTCTAATTCTCGATTCAGCAAATGAAGAGAAAAACTTCTTAAGAAAAATAATAACAGCAATTCATGACGCTGATACCACTTCTCAGTCATAATTATGTTTTATTGCCTACTATGAAAGTCATTTAGTGACTTCTAATGCTGATAATGTGTTATGTAGTTTAATCTGTCCTGATGTACTGACCATACTCTGTAAAACCAATCGAATTATCCCTCTGTCAAATTCCTTCATTTCTTTCAATAGTTTTTGGAATAGATTGACTTCATTTGTTGAGTGAACAAATGTAATACCTAGTTGTCGCGATTGAATTAATACTTCAGACTTTCTATACAAACTAGTGGATTTTTCAAAAAAGTACGTATGTATATATATGTATGCTTCTATGTGGAGCATAGTTACTCCTATTTTTCAGAATATGCTTCAGCGTCGTTACCATCAGAAATAGTTCTGCATACTTTCGAACCCTGGGCACGATATTACACGTCTAACATTCTAATCATTCGTTGAGTCGGTAAAATAAAAGAACCTTTCTTCTAGTTCGTCGAGTGCCGTCCCCACATACTCTAGGTGGACGATCAAACCTGAGTCTAAAATGGGACTCATCTGAATTGGTTCTTGCTACAAAGCCTCAACTAATGTTATCTGCAACCATGGGAGCTAGGATGATCCTCTGAAAATATATGCTCCGGGAGAACTCTTGGAGGATGTACTCTCAGCCCAGTTTCATGGTGGTTGTGCCCATATTACTAGCAGGGTTCCTTGTCAGCTAAAGCGTAGAGTTGCGCTGTACAACTCGATCACCATATCCCGTGGTGTCGACAGTCGCGTTAGGTTGCATCCGCTGGCATGAATACTGAGCGTGCACTTACTATAAACCAGTCACGGCGGGCTCTGATTGTGGTCTCTAAATCAATTCATGTCTAAAGAGGATCGTGGGACTATATATATACGGCAGGTACTCACGTTAAATCCCCAGAACCTTCCTATTTTTGTTTACCACTAGCCCATTTGAAGCCTTGACTTCCCAATTGCATTGCCTCGTGCCCTCTCAATCAATCACCGCATATCCCAGCTCGGTTGAGTCTTTACGACTAGTCTGCAGCCATTTATTTCCTTTTGAATATATTTTTTTGTATTTTATTCCTTGAACGTGGCCAGTACATTGCAGCTTTCCTAATTTGATCACCTGAAAGGCATCTAAATTGTCATATATACCATAATGATCTTTAATGCAACTGATTGACCATCCGTCATCCTCTCAAACTACCACAAACGTTTTTATTAACGTCTCCATTTAAAAGGCGTTTAGCATTTTTTTAAAGAATGTTGACTTAAAGTCCAAATTTTCCGTCCCTAATGTCTTCCTCGATTTGTGTTTCAACTCCCCAAATATGAAAACTTATCAACATGCTCCAAATTGTATTCACCAATTGTGGTTCTTTGTATAGCTTGCTTTTGTTTTCTAGATCGAGTATCATATTTTTTTTGTTTATTAATCCGCAATTCTACCTCTTTCATTGCATCGTCGAGTTTTATGAAGATTTCTTTGATACTAAGAAGGCAGCGCCATAAGATATTGATATTATTGGAGTACGTTAACATTTGTACGTTGACTGGTACAGCGTACCTTTGGTATCACCAACGATTTTTCCGATTGCGTGCTCAAGGAATAAATCGAAGAGCGTCGAAGAGAATCCATTCTCCTGTTTAAGACTCTTCTGTTTTAAAAATGGGTTAGATTTGATGTTGCTGCTCCTTTGTTTTTTTTTTGGTGTTGACGTTGACGCCATGTACTTCGTCTTGCTTTCATTAATGCGCAGCTCAAGATCTCACATCAATTGCCGCCTGATCGCTCTAAAGAAAGGTAGATTATATGTATCAAGCTGTTTTTCCCACATCATTAGCATAGGCCAGCAATTGGGTATACTTTGAGAGGATGTTGCATCTTGCATTTACACCAGCATCGCGGAAGAAGATGCATAACAGGGCATCCCCTGTTCTTCTGATATCGAATGGTCCCGCGAGTGATCCTGCTGCTTTTATCTGACCTCGCGAATTAGTCAACCTAGTTAGTCTTATCATTTTAGTCGGGATAACGAATTCTTTTATGGTTATGTACAGTTTTCCCCTGGTATGCTATCACAGGCGGCCTTGAAGTCGATGAAAGGATGGGAGAACTGATTGCCTTGGGGAACTGATATAGATGGTACATAACAAGGTAATATATAATTGCTGCACTGCGTAAAATCTCCCTTTTTATGTATGGGACAGCTATCCCATGCCTTAAGCATCAGTTGATGTACCGCTTGATGTAGTTCGTTGCCTTCATAGTTAACCAGTTCGACTGCAATTCGATCGATATCTGGTGATGAATGAATTTTCAACCAAAGAATTGCACGGACTGTTTCTACCCTTTCTACCCCTTTCACTTCTCAAGCATTTCTCCCCCCTTCCATATTTGATGGATAAGTATGAAGATAATTTTTTTCACGAAGTTGTGATTGCATTTCAGTAGTGAGTGTATCATCGATACGATTTGTTTGCTTTTAGGCCGTTTATCGCTCCGTCAATCTCTTGGAAGGATGATGGATTGGTGGCAGTATCAATGTCCTTCTTTTTTCAGCTAGCTCCACTCTACTTGTACTTATTTTAGGTTAGGATTCCGATCATTATCCTTTTCATTGTTTGTCTCGTTGTCTCGTTTGTAAACTGCAAAATTGCAACGGTCCATAGTGCGTTGCGAAACCAGTTTCTTTTCTTTTTCTTTAATATCCCTTACTTTTCCCTATACGTCATTGACGAGTGTGGTTTTTGGTTATTGAGTGTAGATATTAGTTTCTTTTCCGGATGCGAAACGTACACCTGATCCATCGATTCGCTCTGAAATGTATCATCGATATGTAGGAATATTGGTGATACCAGAAGCCTATCTCTTCTGAGTAAGCACATTTTCGATCTGGCTGTAATTGCCGCCATATAAGAATTCCAAACACTTTGGTATATGCTCCGATTTTGGAAATATGTAGAGCTCACTACCATATCCCTACTAAAGGTGGAGGCGACGAAGAGTTGTTCCTTGACATCATTAGTCTCCTGGAGATTATGCCCTCCTGTTCTTCTCCCGTGAACACTCATTTTTAATTACCGTATCTTTT
The DNA here is from genome assembly GCF_905115235.1 of Hermetia illucens. NCBI lineage: Eukaryota > Metazoa > Arthropoda > Insecta > Diptera > Stratiomyidae > Hermetia > Hermetia illucens. The sequence goes on along the minus strand of NC_051853.1, from coordinate 92,110,635 downwards.
CCTTTGGTGGTATTTTAAAAAACTTCATTCGTATTCGAATATCAAATAGTGCTTCGTTGATAATTTCGAAATCTACGGTAAGTGGCTTGGGGGTTTTGTTAACAATTATTAGCCAAATAAAGCTCCACGGGGTGAGATGTTTTTTTTATTGTGCCGTTTTATTGGCGCTAGGTTAATGTCACTATGTATGGAATACATCCTTTAATTTACCACCACAGCTTTGCTGCCACCGTCAGTAGCGATCGGTGCACTTTTGAAGGCTTGGTCCAATATGTACGGTGTTACTACGGCAATAGTGTCTTGAATGTTGGCCTCGAGCTTATCCAAGGTAGTTTACTTATCAGCGTAGACTAAACATTTGACGCAACCCAAAAGAAATGTAGCGCCGTCCTTTTAGAAGCACGAGTATATAAATGTTGTCGATCCCTGCCAAAGAAAGTCCATTGATGTCATTCTATACCGAAGATCATTCACAGTAATGGCGTTTTATTCCTCATTGCGAAAGAAATAAAGTCCAATGATCCGGCACACCATAAACCATACGAAACTGGCAAACTTTGTGAATTGAGTGATGCTTGGGCGAACACTGGTAGTGCATGATTGCTGAAAAAGTGACAATTTTGCTTCTTTACATAGTCGCTGAGCCAATAATAGGCATCGTCCAAAAGGATGATCTTTTGACCAAAAATCGAACTTGACCAATATTTCCAATGTGCAATTAGCGGACTCAACGCATCCGCCGTGATCATCCAATTTTAATTCCTACGTAAGCATAATCCCAAATCAAACCAGAAAATAATGCGGGTTTACTTTCATGCGATGCGCAATTCAGCTGATCGCTCCGAAACGATATTCCTGGCTCTGTTTTGATGCTGACCTCTACGCCGCTGTGTTTTCTTCACTTTGCAATATAGTCTGTCTGATTGGCGACCTAAGATCCAAAAGAGTGTACTCACGGTCAAATTTTACCATGGTGTGATGAATCGCCTACGCACTGAATCCATGATGAGAACCGAACTCACAAGCAGGAATTTCCATTATATTTTTTGATTATCTCTACATATTTGACAAGCGTGAAACGACTCATGATGAAATGACAAAGTTGACTGAATATTTTGACAGCTGAATGTTACTGGTAACTTTTCCAGCTGCTGAAGCAATTGGAACATGTATCATTGCTATCTGGTCACCGTGTACATGTATTCTCCATATATTAATTCAGGTGACAAACCAGACATATTCGAAGTCGTTCTACAGTTTTTTTTCTAACGACTAGCGCTTATTTTCTGTGTATGCCATGTTCTTCTAGCACATTGGAGTTCCTTCGGGTTTGGCGTATATTAGAAATGAGTACGTTTCCATGTCATACTAAAGCTTTAACGTGGGAAAAACCCAAGCATGCATATTCACTATTGAATATTGTGTTGAATTTGCACGTTCAAATTTTTTGTTGCAAACTCTTGTGAATGCCATCTATGATAGTAATGATCTAGCATTCAGATATTTCTAAACAGCTGACGGAGGCCTTATTCATGTGTTTTATACAATCAGGGAGGTTTTCGAAATATCGATATACATACGAGAATGTAAAAAATATACCAGGTCTGCAGTATTAATCAAACCCGCCGCATACCAGCACTTGTCGCTCATCTAAGATAGAGTCTATGCAATTACGTATCAGATACTCTACCTGGCCATACATAGTTGGCAACTATAAATTTTTTATCCAAGGCAAAATAACGGTGATCACCCGCGTACGCGCATGTAGTCCTCTTCCACTCCCACTCGCAAAATATAGGGTGTGAAATTTGTGGTCTCCTTGGTCCGCTGCTTCCAAACTGCCAAGCATCAGTGTATAGGTTGAGACGATATAATCTATGCTTTTCAAAAAATATTGAACGCTTTGATTTCTGCAGTTCTCATGCGACCGTGGGTCGTTTTCTGGTAAACTTTGATAAACTTTCTAAAGGACATAGTGAGACCTAGATAACTAAGCACATCCTTAGTCATGTAAGATTTAGGAAAATTCATCACCACCTGGAATTTACAATTTTCCAACAAACTGTTAAACCATAAGGACCAGCTATCTCAAGAACCTCTTTCTCGCGAGAACAATAGAACGGCCTCATCCGTTCCCGCCTCCCCCCGCCAAGATCTGCTGATCCACTTTCGTTCTACTCTAGAAAAAGCTTTTGGATGAAAGGAAATGAATTGCACAGGGAAAACCTTATGCTAAAGAAAACGAATCGGCTATTAAGGGTTACAAATCAGTTTTCTATATGTCGGACTGGATTTTTTTTGGTGCCCGGACTACTAGCTCGATGACGTAATCTGAATCCTAACCGTACAACACCAATTTCTATTCATCAATAATTTCTTCAACGGAGCTTCTTTCTTTAGATGGTAATCGTAAGTATTTCATCCTTAACTATCAGCGTCACACCGAATGCCGCCCTCTTTTCCAGACAAATTAGTAAATTTTGTTTGTCTTCTGTTCCTGAAAATATTTTAGAATATATTCAACTTAATGCGCATCATTAAGATCAAAAACGTATCAACAAGGTCACTCAGAAAACCAAATACCATCAATTCTGGTTCATATGCACTACACTGCTGGTAAGCTTATTCTAGCATTCTCATCAAACTCAGTGTCAATCAGGGCAATAAAAGCAATATCCTCTATTGCGACCGTCTTCAGATATTTGGTCATGGTCGCCTTCAAAAATTTGTTTAAACCTAAGGTCCCAGATTTAATATTTTGTTGATGTTGCCATCTTGAAGTATAGGATTTAGCTGCCCTTACGTCAGTGGCTTCTTGCTCCTGGATCACCTATAATAAACATTTAATATCCATAGCCTTAAGGTGACTCGTCTTGCTTTTACTGTCTCTACGTCAGCATTGATGAATCTGGCAACCATCTGAAAATTTTTATTTCAGTTCCTTTTCTAGCTTGGACCAGATCATGCCATATCTTTCGAAACTAACGAACACTCTTCTACAAATTTCTTCTCGTTTTTCGTCATAATGATGGTGCTGATCACCTGCTTTTTAGTTATCTTCCTGGGTGCTGCTGACGCCATGATCAGTAAATTCATCTTCATTCACTTTCTTAGGACGAATGGCACGGTCACGCTTCGTAGCTCATGCCGCCTGCTGTCCTGCAATTTATTCCCTTTTCGTCCCCCGAGCCAATGTCGCCTTGTGGCTGCCAGCTTTTCACTCAGCACTAGTTCATGAAGTCAATTTGGACTTTGTGGTGCTATCTCTTAATTTTTTAGTTGGCTCCTCACTGCTTCATTACTCTACATAGAATATTTAGAATCCATTTCTTCAAACACCTGTTTCCCTTCGGAGTAGAGAGAATTAATATTTGCATAATTCAGCATGAAGAAACTCGAGAAATTACAAATTTTTGGGGGATTTTATCTGTAGAAAACGACATTACTGGTTATGTGAATCAGAATCATACGAGCACCAAATTCGCTTTTTAAATATCACATATGCACATACATATATGTTGATTTCAACTTGATCGTTTCTCCTATTATCGCTTGTCAAACCATATTTTCTCCAAGTTATTCACAACAAAAGAAATACCGTGTCAAATGAATGCAAAAATTCCAGCATAGAAATTTGCATATAATCATGGTAATCCTGACAATAAGTATTTCAGAGAATGGCGACTTAATAGGAATTTCCCAAGTCAAACACCCCGAAACCAAATACATGCAATAAATAAAACACGTTTCGACAGTTTGCCAAATTTCCCAGGAGTCATATACTCAGCTCCGAAACTTGTGTGATCTCTTTCCAGGAAAACTAGAGCGAACTGGTCTGATTCGACTAAAGATTCAGGAGCATACATATGTATGTATCTATGTGGTGAATTTAGAAAATTCCATTCACTCAGCAATATTCATCATTCAGCGGGAATTATAATACTTTTCTAACTTCCTCCTTCAAGGTTTCAAATTCCATGTTCGAAATGAAGAATGCATATCGTTAGCAGCTATTGTTTGACAACCTCCTTTACGCTGGTCGTGTCGTGACTGGAAGACAATTGGGAAAACTCACCATCACACGACGTTTCCTTGTCACTGTCCTATCCTTCTATATAGAGTACACCTTGTTTTCGCCCAACACGAGATTTCTCAGTGTGGAAGCACACCTAGCTTTAGTCACCACTATCTACTTTCTCGTTTCCTTGAAGAACACTACAAGTGGGAATTAAAAGAAAAGAAACTTTAGAAAATGGAAATGACTGCACGAAAACGACGACGGACATTCTAGTTGGGTAATGGTGCACTTACTTAGCACTAGATACCATTTACTTCTTCTATACATAAGGTTTCTGATGAAGGCTGTGTCTACGAATGAACGCTTCCCAGACCAACATCTATGAAGTTAAAATCGTGAACCAAACGGAATTTCCATTTTACTAAGCATAAAATTACCTCAATACTTTCTAGAGTGAAAACTAGGGCATCCCGTAAGACATCAAAGACGCTTCCACAGGAACTTTTCAATGAACTCACTCTCCTGTTATTTTCAACTCCATTCAGGCCACGGAGTATGGGAAGCCAAGCCGAAAACTTCTAACCAAGCCACACTGGATGGGACTTGGGCTCTCGTGTTGAGTTAAGCGGGGTAGAGACTATCTTTCGTCGAAATATTTCATGAATTCTAAGGGATCTTTCCATTCTGACGGAAAACTCCTGAGTTTCTTATGGAACATAAGAATCTAAGCTGTAAGAGGACTTACACACTATGTACAGTATATAGCCGGAAACTGGACAGGTTACAAAAATAAGTCGAATAGGAAGGTATTAGGCGCTTGTTTTCGACTTTAACAATTTACTATGTTTCCAGGATTATATAAAAGGATCTTACCCAACGTTTTCAAACGATTTAAGCTGGAGCGGATAAAGCGTAATGTCAAAAGTTTCGCTTTGAATTTGTTTAGCTTATTTTAGCCACATATGAAGAATTTTATGGTCGTTTAAGTTGCGCTCTTTTCATTGACTGAATTATGAATGAGCCCTGAAAGGAAGGATTAAAAGGAGAAGATTTAGTAGCTCGCAAAACTATCCACCCTACCTGCAATTTATTAGCAGCCCTGAAATAAAATAAAGTTTGAAGGGTTTCTCCCTGAAGTCTCCCCAAAATCTCCCCAGCCAGACGAGTCCCGGTATAAACTTGAAAATAAACCTCAATTAAATCTCCAAGCAGCCTGACCAATCTGAAATTGTCGAAATCCCATCAAACATACTTTTAATTAATCATACTTTCTTATCACAGACTGTCTGCACTGGAGCGGTTTTATCTTTTTTATGGGTAGGATATAACACAATATGTACTTACTCCTCGTACCTTACTATGCAAATAAGGGTTGGCTGGTATTATCTACTGCTGAAGGGTAGATGTAATGTACCACCAATTGCCGTCAGTTCCTATCATAGTCAGTCAACTAGTCCAGCAAATAGAACTTTGAAACCGTTGGAATGAAGGAAGGAGGAGAGGGAAAAGAAAAAAGATTCTCGCAGAATGATTCTTTACATAAGGAAAGCAATCAAAACGAAGGAAATTAAATGGGAATATTAATCTAAATCCGAAAAGAGACGGAAGAAAAGTTTAAAAAATCTATTATAGTCTATGCAGTTTCTTGTGGACGCGCTTGATTCCGAAACGCGGAAGTAGAACGACGTGAGATTGTGTTCTTAGTGGGAATGAAAGTGTTTTGTTGGTAGGGTGGAATTGGGAATTATTTCGAGTTTTTGTGTGAATCCTCGCTGGTTAGATTCCATTTTGGTGTGTAGATTAGAAGTACCATAGACAATTTTAGTTAGGAGAAGTGAAACTCAGAAAGATCAAGAATTGTAAGGGTTAGTTATTGGATCACTGAGGAATATATCGATACTTTCAATTCTGAGTGCCCTGGGTGTTCAGTGGCTCCTGCTGGCTTCTGGGTGAATTTCGAAAAAAAAGTAGAATCAATTCTTCAGGATATAATAACATTAACATTACAATATTCTTATTTTTTAAAAATTGTTCAGGTTCCCTATTTGAGGTGAATTTTACATGGTTAGCTACTCCCATTAAACTCAGAAAAAATATAATTTAATGACTTGAAAATTAGTCGAAGCCACCTTGACCTATGGTTTCGCTGTGGTTGCCATCAACAATTGAACCCATTTCTCTGAAACTCTTGATAAAAGAATTATTCCCACCAATACGATTATGTATTTACTATTGAATTTACTCCCTTACCATTTTTATTAACGAAAGCGCGTAGATTTAGGCATATTCGTGACATTAGGACTAGAATTGAGCAGATTACACTAAATCAAAGGAATTAGACTAGCAAGAGTTAAGTATTGATGTATGTATAAGGGGATCATCTCCTACCTTTCAACTTGATCCTACAGCATCTTGTCACGATTGCATATTTCATTGCCGTTCCTGGGAGTAGGTGAAGGATTAGCGCACCTGCCTTCATTTCGGATCGACATATCAACGAATGCCATGCCCCCCGTCTCCTTCTTTTGGAGGCTACCAATGCTATTTGGTAGTTGTGGAAACAAATTTGTTCACCTTGCTAAGGGGGCCAGAATCACAATCGCATTGACGACATTGACGGGCGCGTGTCGTATAGATAGTCAAAAGTTAGAAGAGAGGTGCCTGTGATGTCGTTACATCTGCGTGGTTGCTAAATGGCTAACCAAAATTAGCTTGAGGATCCAATTTAATAGAAAGCAACCCAAAGTCCCCCAAAAGCAGAGATGGCTTAAAGCACTAAACAACTATCTAAAAGTGACTCCCAGATCATACTAACGACCAAAACAAAGTACGGATGTGATTCATAGCTGACGCCAAAGTTGGGTTAGATCGTTGGTCCACAGTTATTTGCGTAAAGTTCTTGGCAGGGAGCATGCAGATGTTATCTACGTAATGGAAGCATTTGACAAAGGATGATCGAACTCCTCGTTTGAACATAAATAAACATAAAGTATTTTATCGACTAAAAAAGGAAATCATTTTGCTGACAAAATACCTTCGTAATGAGTTTCAACTCCTCAACCGTTCCACCGTTCTGCGCCGCGTATTCCCAGGGTGACCGAATCCCTAGCAATCCAGTGCGTTGCATTGCGTAGTATAATTCACAATGGAGATATCGTCCTCTATGTGTCTTCTCATGAACATGTCTATAGATGTTTGACCCATATCCAAGTTCTTTATTTTTATTGTCTCAAGCCAGAGAATCATGGTGAAAAGTTAGACATTCGTTGATGTACGCTTTATAAGGTAGCACAAAAACGTTTGTACGGAACAATCTCAATTTGATGTTGGTATTGATATAGTTACAGTGAAAGTGAAACTGGATTTATCGGAGTTAATGCGTCGATTGACGCTATTAAAAGAAACGATGCTTGCTAGATATATAATAATGCAAATAAGAGGAATGCGATGCTCAGTGGAGCCGGTTGGTTTTGTTTATGTTTACCTTTAATCCAACCCTGCTTGCTTCCTGCTCTAAACCCAGAAAAACTTGGCTAAAGTCCATTGCTCCGTGAAAGAGCAAGTAGATGTGAACAACGTTATGAGAGGAAAGCTAACATCACCTACTGGACAACTTCATGTCATTCAGCCAAATCAGCATAAAGAATTCGCCGATAACTAGAAAAAACGTTGTCGACAACATGCCAATCCTGTCGAACTCGGTTTTGAACTTTAGATTACCCTGAGATATTTGCTCGGTACAGCACGTGACATTCTGTGTCATAATATGCTTCTTTAGTAGCATCTGTTAATTTCCCTGGAATGCCCCTCCTACGCAGAGCATTCCAGATTGACTCCATATTTATGCAATCTTCGGTGAAGGGTTTGTGGAGCAGGGAGCTGTACAAGGGTGCTGATATGGCCGATAATGGAGGAGCATCTAGAACGGAATGGTGGCAACGTCAGCACCGAAGACGAATCAACCAACAACATCAAACCGCACTGGTCAAACACAAACACGAAGAAGAATAAAGATAGGAGAATACAACTTTGAGACCGTTGACAATTTCTCCTATCTAAGGTCGAAAATCACAACCGATAACAACTACGATGATGAAATCCGCGCACGGTTGTTGTCAGCCAACAGAGCCTATTTCAGCTTACAAAGACTGTTCCGCTCGAAACGTCTCACCATAGGGTCAAAGCTCTTACTGTACAAGACTATGATCTTGCCAGTCCTCATGTATTCCTCGGAAACTTGGGTTCTTAGCAAGAAAAATTGCGAACTCTTGGCCGCGTTCGAGAGAAGAATCCTCCGAAGAATTTTTGGCCCCCTACATGAGGATGGACGATTCCGTAGCCTACACAATGACGAAATCTATGAGCGATACCATGACCGTCCGGTTGTGGATAAAATCCGGCTCAATAGGTTACGGTGGGCGGGTCACTTAATCCGTATGGATGAAGATGATCCCACCCGGAAAGTCTATAAGGGCAATATCTATGGTAGGAAAAGAAGACGAGGCAGACCCTGCCTAAGATGGAGCGATGGCGTGGGCCAGGACGCCAGACAGCTTTTAGGGATATCGAATTGGTGGACCTCGGCGCAAAACCGGGATGTCTGGAGTTCCTTATTAAGGCAGGCCTAGACCGGATACCTGTTGTTGCGCCATTGATGATGATGATGATGATGATCTAGAGCGGAAACCAACGTGCTTTCTTTGGATCAGGGTCTCTTAGTGTTCTTTGATATGTTCCAAGATTAGCACTTAAGTACCCCTCCAGTTATTGTGTTTAAGACCCTTTAAGGGATGCTGGATTCCTATTTTCGAATCAGTGGAGGTAGCAACTCAAAACTACAATCGCTCTACAGAAAGATCGCCAAATCCTTACCCCTTAATATGTTCATAGATTTCGATGTTCGATGTTTCTTCCAAAAATTACTTTCGAAATTTACAGGCCTTTAGCTTAAAAATTTTTATTTTAATCAGTTGCCAATTAAACCGTTGAGGAATGTCGCCCCCACGTACTTGAAGAGGTTAATCGGACAAGAGTCATCTGAAGCGACTCTTGTCACGAAGCCTCTCGAAAGTTATCTGACCTCATAGGAAGTGGGATTTTAGCTACATCCATATCGCGGAGCGAGTTTTTTGCGGACTTATAAGTGGAGTTGCACCTTTAAACGCGGGAACCATATCCATTAGTTACGGTCGCCTCTCCAAACTCTCAAATCCCTTTCAAAAATACTGATTTGGAAAATCACACCATATCTAGAGGGAAGCAAAATATTGCCGTAACTACAGTTTTTTTTCAAAAGAAGTACGGTACAGCCGAGGAAGTTCATCATCTCTGAGATAAAAGGTACACTGAAGGCTAGGGGATCTTGCTCAACAATCTTAGACGCAGGTCTGACTACCAAAATAAAGAAATTGCCTCCAGTACGGTCAAATGAAGTTTTCGATTCTTTTCTCGTTGAACGGAAATTCAGTCTAAAAGATAAAAGCTTCCATCATTTCAATCCTCAATTTGCAATAAAAAATCTGTAAACCCGATAAAGATGAATTGAATAGCTGGCTTGCAAAGTGGAGAATTCGCATGAGCGAAACCAAATGTTATCACGTCACGTCTACCATAAAGCGACAAAACTGGAATTCAGATTGGCGGGATTCAGCAGGAGATCAGCATACATATCCAATATTGATTTGCTAAAAAGGTTATCCAACGAAAAACCTGTCATTTCACATAAAGGTAGGGGAAGGTTCAGGAGTTCGACGGGAAATTCTGCAATTCAGTGTCAAAAAGGAATGCGTCATAGAACAGTTGTTTCATGGAGACCTAAAACTTAATGAAGTGAAGTCCAGTAAAATTGAAAGGCTGATGTCATCTTCAGCGGCAAATAAAAAAATAATTTTGGAGCTCGAATAAGTTCCCTTCCACAAGTGCACAGTTGCGAAACCTAGCCCAAATTGGTCCCCAATTATAATAATCGTAGACATTGAAGATTACCAAAGTGATCATCCCAATTATCAGTCGTCAATTACTTCAATGAAACTGCACGTTCACCTCTTGCCACTTCTTCTGTTTTTGAGGTAAGCCGTCCAGAAGTGAGCTGTTGATAGCCAGACTTATACGTTACATTAATCTTTTGTTCCTAAACAACTCCACGATAGGATACTATTCACGCGTGAAGAGGGTCGCTTACAGTAGCTGGTGCGGGTGGCGGCCATATTATTGATACGTGCAAGAAATTGTAGGATTAGCTTTTGTTCAATATTATTCTAATCATGCTCTCCAATCATCTTGATCAACAACTAGTTTTCCCTGGTTGTTCCCTTTTGTATAGATTGATGTCCACCAGCCCTATTGACTCATTCGTTGCTGTTAATGATGTATTCAAACAATGACTAAGTTTGATTTTCAGAAAATCATTTTTTCTGGGCTAAACCACCCAACACCCAACATTCCACTTGGTCAAAGTTAACATGCAGCCAAGGGATAAACGCCTACTATGTTATTTTATGCAAACTTTTACGAATGTTTTTTTCGAAGCCGATATCATTCCTAGCTTCCCAGAAAATATTCCTAATTTCTAAAATTCTGAATTTTAGTTAACGCCTTGATCAAGACATCCTGTAAGTGATATTTAGTCAGGACTGAGGAATCGTCGAAAGAATGGAAGTTCAACTTTTTCTGATCACACATAAAGAGCTCTGTACATTGTCTCCGAGTGCCATTAAATTTTTTTTACTGGTTATAGTTACTTATGATCGTCCTGTGACTTAGTGGGGAATAATACGTCTTACCACTGAATACCGATTTTTACCGATATACTCTTCTTCAGAATCTCTTATCATCAGGTGCTAACTTCTCGGTGTTCATCCCTTTTCTTATCCCTTCATGCTAAAACTACAGTCCCTTCCCATCTATCTCTTCTGCTCCTGATCCAAAATCAGTGGAAGGCATATCAATCTCTCGCGGCACATTTTGGTCTCCTGATTGTAAAACATATTTATGCTAAACATCGGTCTCTCGATCTATCCTACTTCCTGATTATACTGATTGAGCTAGTAATAGCCATCACTATTTTTAACTTGAATCGTGACCTTTTCGTTTCAGTTCCGTAAAAAAGGTATTCATTCCATGTTGCCCCATTCCTACTGAGAAGGTATCTTTCTATTGTCAATCACTTCATCTACTCAAACTTTTGATAAAGTATTATCATGCGAAAGGTTTTCGTTGCCCCAAAAGCTTGTTGCGTGCGCTAACAAATCTGAACTAATGACATATGAATTGCTGGCGATGTTTATGGTTGTTTAGATAATTGCAATTTACCTCCCTACTTGATACGCTAAGCGAACCATATATAGCGTGACTAAATGAAATATTGGTCGAATGGGCAAATTTCCCAGCACGAGATCGCATTATCACCTCTTCCACTATATTATATATGTCCGTATCAAGGACAGAATACCCTAGATAGAATCTTTGCTAAATTTATGCATCTTTTTATCATATTGTTATTAATTATTATAATTAAACTTAGTTATCATTGATAAGGTTTACCCCAGAACTTAAAATGTCTATTCTACATGTCTATGGAAAATTTAGCTACCTACCTGGAATGAAAAAGATACTGGTCTCATAAAGTAGATACGTCATTTCACTGGAAAAAAAACTACGATATCAATGTGTACCATGAATGAATCAATTATGACACTGTTTACCACAGTCCTGTCCTGACGTCTACGGGCAGATTCCATTTTGACGACATTCAATTTCCTTTGTATCCAAATTTAACCTCGTTTCTGGCTTCATTATGTCATGCTTGACAAAATACCATTTTCATTACGAACCTATTAAGTTGTCAAGTTCGTGAGGATGGAGTTGAGAAAGGAACGAAGGACACCGTCGTCTCCTGGTTGAAGAAAAAGCCAATAAAATGCTTTTGGAAGTTTATTTTGTTTGTCGGAGGTTTTTCATTTAATTTAATTGAAATTATTTACCGGTAACGCATGTTTTTTTTACGTTTCTAATAGAGAAGCAAAAGTCATTTGTAAGAAAAAGTTAAGTTTTGTAAGAACATTTGAAAATATGCCAAGATATCAAGGCACGATAGTCGTCATCTAGTGTTAAGAGCAAATAAATGTAAGTTAAAGCTGCCAAAATAACTGCAGTGAATCTACCCACATTAGCGCTGTCGAAGATTCATTATTAAAACCAATTATGACCATTGTAACTAACAACAAAGGGAGCTGAATATGCTTTACCAATAATAATTTGCCCCTGAAATCTACGCAGTCATCAACAATATACTATCACGAATATCCTACGTCATTTTGCTACTGAAATTCAATAACGTAATTTATTGACCTGAGCTACTTGAAGATTGTCTATTCTGTAACGTGTGAGATAAATTTGATATGGTTTTGTGCGGAGACATTCCTGTATTATCCAAATATACTAAAGGCCTTACCACTCATTAAGGTGGATTGACATAGATACACATATATGGATTTATGGTATGCAAGGACACTCAAAACCATGAAATATAAATCATATTATATTCTATAAAACAGCCTGTCGAATAATTTGGAGACTAGCAAGATGGTTCTCAATGGACAAAAAAATTTTGCTGATTTGATCCCTATTCGTGAATTTTGAAAATCCTCTTTTTTTCTCTGCATATGAAAACCTTAAAATTGTAATCTTGAATGTGCTACTGGATCCAACTATTTTGTGCTAGAAACTTAAAGAACGAAGCCCGACAAAGGATTAATTAAACTCGGTGGTTGAAAATGGCTTCCGAAATCACCACTTCAACGCTTGCCACAAATGCATAGCAGCAAATTCGTAAAACTGAAAATATTTGCAAGATGACTGATAAGTCCATAGAATAGAAGGTGAAGTAATGCTAGCGCTCCTACTCATCTCATTTTTCTCCATAAGGCAAGCATTATTTCGGTGTGGACACGTTCACGTGACCAAAGTAGCGTGCACCTTCCAACACGTAAATTGCTATAAATCTTAGTTACCGGAATTGCCCTATTACTTTTTACCAGTTGAACGTGCCCTACCAGCAGTCTGAAACCAAAATATTCCAAAGAATTGATCGCAGCCCGTTACCCTCTTGAAATTGCCGTATTTGCTACATTATGGCTGGGACGCAAATGACTTGAATCTGTTCAGAACTTGCGATTTAATTACCTCGAATCTGTCTTCCTAGCCAATGGTGAACTTATCGCAACATGGACATACACGATTGATATGGCAATGGAATTTGCCAACGAAGCATCTTCAATGGTACACTCAAAAACCGACCGAAACGCGAGTGGATGATTCGAAATAATTTTGATTCCACTAGTGATCGAGAGAAGTTGCGAAACCAATCCAGATGAACCAATTCATCAATCAATCAGAAAAAGGCTAAAGAAAAAGGAAAGCAGCTATTTAAAGAAAAAGGAACGGTAACTAGTGTATATTGTTCATCTCCCTTGGAATGAATAAAAGACTGTTGTTGTAGAATATTACTGCATTTAAACAGTTCAACTTTCTCTGAGAGCTGCGTTGCGTTGTCGACTTTAGTCCACATTTCCTTCGACTTTAATATACGAGGGGGGACCCATAAGTTCCGGGAATTACGCTGTGGTGGGGAGGGAGAGTGGGGGAACCTATTGTTTGACCACATGTCCGTTAGTGTTACGTCACCTGCGTTAGTGTGCGAAGTTGTGTCCCTGCGAGTGCATCGGTTCGCCTGTGAGATTTTTTTTAGTAAAACAACTTTTTACATTTCGCCGAAAACGTAATGACAGATCGAGAACAACGCGCGGCTGTTTTGTTTTCTGTTGGGGAAATCGACCGCGGAAACTATTGTAATGCTTAAGACTGCTTATGGGGATGCTGCCTTAAATTAAACCAGAGTTTACGATTAGTTTTCACGTTTTAAAAATGAAGAAAGAAAGAAGGAAGAAAGAAAGACGTCAAGAACCGATGAAAAGGTCGACAAAATCAATGCCCTCGTTCGTGAAGAGCGTCACCAAACCAATGATCAACTCTGTGAAATGTCGGGAATATCATGGAGTTCAATTCAGAGAATTTTATCCGAAGATTTGCACAGGAGAAGGGTTGCAGCCAGATTTGTCCCGCGCCTTCTGACAGATGAGCAAAAGGAGCGTCGACTTCAGGCATGTTTTGAGCTTCAAAATCAGCTCGAAGAGGACCCTGAATTTTTTTCCAAGGTGATTACTGGTGATGAATCGTGGTGCTATAGACTCAAACAAAAATCGCTGGAAGGCTTAAAGGACATCCCAATCAGTGAATTTAAAAAATGTTTTGAACAATGGAGGAATCGTTTGGAGAAGTGCATTGTAGCCAAAGGCGAATACTTTGAAGGTGATTGAAATTTGGTATAAAAATATTGAGAAATAAAGAAGTTATGACGAAATTCTCGTTTTTTTTGCCCCCCCCCCCCCCTCGTATGCCTCTAATTCTGTTCCTTATTAAAAACCAAATTAAAAACCAAATTTGTTCCCCGTTCTTCGCCATGCTATGCTTGGACCCTACTTTGATAATTCATCATTATCGGTAAGGAATGGTTTTATAAGCTCTGTACCTGGTCATAAGTCTGGTAACGCAATTCGACCTGGCTCGAAGTCTCCGATATGATTTCGTGCGTCCAACGAGCCTGGCCTCTCCATTTAGTTATATTTTCGCCCCGTGTGAGCTGTGTTTATCAATAGATAATTGTATAACCGCATGCATGGGATCTTATTTGCATTATTCTCCCTCTGGGAATTTATCATTGGGGTCTACTCTGCAATCGTACCTCTTGTTTTTTCAAAATTTATTTGGCAAGCACAACATTCTCAGTAAACTTTGGCAGCTCCTATTTTTATACTCTTACTTTCCTTTTCCGGTGCAGTTGATACAGTAAGATTTACTTGGTTACATTATTGCAATCATTGCTTCGAGGTTATATATCTCGGTTGTTGGACGCTCCGAATGAAGATTCCAATTTAATTTTGAATGAACCTCCTAAGTGCAGTTTATTAAAAAGAAAGGGAAAAAGGGGTATAAGCATGAGCTTTGCTATGTCGGACATGCCGTTATATACATATATGTAATTCAACTTTTCACATCCATTGTGAATGACTGAAAAAATCCAGCGAAAGAATGACCTGGTTTAGATATACATTAAAGCCCAAACATTTCAATCTGAGATGGCTTCTGAGATGGTTAATATACTCTTCTTCAGATTACTCTTTTCAACGCTATCATCACACTAGCAAATGAAAACAAATACCTTCACGAATTTATGTAAACTGTAAATATGAAGTCATGTGCCAATTGTATCTCCTGAAAATAAGTTTCTTGGCCCATACATATTCCACCACTATGAATATCCAAAAAAGTTTCAGCTCTGAAAATTATTCTAAATCAGTTGGCTCGCTATACTCCTCGATCCACTCAAGTCTTCTTTGCACCTACTATTCTTAGAAAGATAGTTTTCTGATAGCGCTTTTATAGACCACTTTTATTTTCAAAAAGTTATTACCTCGGTATTTTCAGGAATATATTCACATCACTTTCTAGTAGAATATCTGTGTATCAGATTATTTTTCAAAAGCAGCTTGCTCTGGCATTACGTCGGCCATTCAGTTTCAGTCCTTCCTGATTCCTAGTCAATATTGTTTGTTTCTTTGCATTCACTGGTATATTCGGCTGTCAAGACCCTTCCCAGGACTTTCTTACGTTTGTGGCAATCCGTTTCGACCGTTTTGGATGTTCGACGTAAAGTACCCCTCAAATCGTTTTCGTATTGAGCACTCGTATTTTTTTCGTCCCATAACAGCGACACTATAAAAGAGGTTGGAAGAAATGTTTGCCATCCGGCTTTTATCCAAATATAGAGATCCAGGTATACTGAAACTACCTGCATTAGGGACCAGAAAAATCAATAATGGCTAAAATGTTGGCCTTTGTTGTCATTCCTCCTCTTTGTTTAGACTACGATTCGGATTTACTTTAAACTTTCGCTCCATGATCGATCGGCATTCTCCAGCCAGCCCATCATCCTCGAAATTATTTCAAGAAGAATGATCGAAGACACAATTATCAATAATTTTGAACCTAGAAGACCAAGAACGGGTTCCTGTGTAATTTGAATATTGCCTCGAATGTTTTTTTCCACCTAATGGAATTCAAGGCATTGCTTAGGCTGAATGTTGGCAATGCCCACTATTTCTCCTCTACGAATCGATCTTTAACAGTCAACACTAAGACATCGGTAGCAAACCCCACCGGCCGAAATCTGAACTGAGCTGCCAAAGGACCACACTCCTTTACAAGAGTAGTATTTAGAAGGCATATGAACTCAACCAAGGATTTGTTTAGACATGAGTAGTCACTTATGTTGTTTTCGCGGCGGGCAGGGAATGTTCCTTCTGTACGATGTCTCATAAATACTGGATCTATCTTGGCCGCGTGAGACTAGTTACGTTCAGATTTTGTGAGAGGACGTACGGCAGTTTATCTTGTAGCAAGTTACAGCAGACTATGTCCACCAAAGGACTGACAAGAGCGGAGCTTCACCTAGTCAGTCCGCCGGCCGACAAATTCCCCTCTATGTTCCTATGACCGGACATGCAAACGAGAGTGACTTTGAGCGTGTCCCACAGACTGTTCAGCCCATTTCCGAACTATTCTACCAGCCTGAAAGATATCAGCACTGAGTCCAAGGCCTCAATGGCAGTTTAGGCGTCAGTCAACGTTTTCTGCTGTAACCTCATTTACTTTTCCTGGCGAAATTATATTATTTCTTAATCTCAAAGCCCCGAAATGGAATATTTCCGGCCCTTTCTTCTCTTTCCTTTGTAAACGTAGTTTTCGAAGTGCTTCATTGAGGACCTTAAAAAATTATAGCTGATAATTGGGATGATAAGGAGAATGTTCTAGAATTCCCTGTCCTAATCTGTTCAATTTAGCTTCTCTAAATAAGGTTCGGTTTTATTGTACAGACCTGGAATATTTTTGGTAGATAGTGTCCAGATAGCAGAGTGGTTAGGGCACAACGCTAATCCAACATGCATTGTTGCGCCAACGATTATTATTAATGTCTTTTTTGGAGTAGAAATTTCGCTGCTAATACGTTTTTTCATATGACTTGATCCAATTCGAAATCGGCTATTATACTAGAATTGGAAAGTCGCTGTGCAGCCCCTCTGAATGTCGTTGCCTCCAACATTAGCCTGACAACCTTTCTAACAAAGACTTTGTGACATCCGAAGGATCCTATTGTATCTGATATTGAATTCTTCGATGATTGTTTAGAGAAATATACCCCTATTTCGTCCATCAACTTGTAGACCGCGTCCATGTTTGCAACGACTACACAAATCGTCGCAACTTGCAAAAAATTCACTGCACCATGCATGGAGGAGATTCCTGATAGGAAAGTCTGTGTTACCTGAGTAAAATTTCGGCAGAATTCATCCCCATCTGGGTCGAATACGTGTTTCCGAATAAATTTCTTGTCACGCCGAGACAAATTGAATATATGCTCATGCACTTCTCTAAGGCGCAAAATAGCTATTGAAAGGAACATAACACGAAATTGGAATAAAAACAAAGGGCCTGGGAAATCCAATACCGGCGTTTTTTGGAAATAGGGGAACGGGCTTCTGACCAGCGAAATCTCTGTGCTACATTGCCTGGATAACTTGGCCATGTGAGGCATCGAACAATAAAAGTGATTTTAATTTGTAGAAGTATATAGCGAAGCCTGACCTTACAAAGAATGCCAATAACGGAGGCGAAGAATTATGGCTCGAACGGTGATAGCGACTCTATGAAGGCAGTTTCATGTCTTCCTTGGGGCCTTCCAGCAAAATTCCTTCTCTTCTCTCCTTCTCAAACTTCATCAACTCTTTCTCTTCTTGACAATGTTTTGTAGCGAGCATGCAGCAGGAGCAAATTAAAATTTTACGTTGCGCCTAGCACCACTTTCACATATAATTCAGCTTAACATTTCCCTTTAATCCTGTAATAAATATGGGTATTATTTATGTATTATGGTCCGGAAGTTTGTCTTGGAGTGAGTTCAATCCGACATCCTCACAATGTTTCATCGGTGTAGTACAGAGCGCGGTTGAATACTCACGGAGGCAATGTAGTTCCTGAGGTCACTATCAGTATGGTACCAAAATCAAAGCAGCTTTGGTCCCGCCTAAACAATTTACGGAATAATAATAGGATGAGCTATTCTGGAACCCCCATGATGCTGGTGAGATCGCCCCTGCAATGCATGATGCACGTACAGCTTGGAAAATGAGTCCTGCCTTGTTTTTACGACAAATTTCAAGGACTGATTAAGTTTGTCTTTGAGGAGCATATTTTATAGCAAATTTCGAATACTACAACTATTATCTCCCAAGCCTCTTATGAGGAATGTTCTAGCTTAGAAAATAACCCCTAAATGATGATAAAAGTAGTTCACCTGATCTCTCGTATGAGCTTTTGTGAAAATCGATCTGCAAACCTCTTGCTTTTAAAATTTCCTTTATTTGGAACTTGAAGTTTCTTGAGACTTCTTTATATGTTTGTTCTTGCCCTTTTAATGTGTCTACCTCCTTCCTTCTGGGCAGTTGTCCTGTTCCCTCTTGACCCACTCGAAGGCTGGGCAATTCACTGTTCCACCAATAGTTAAGTTTTTTGCTGAGAAATGTTCATCATATCAACATTGAACTGCATTTTATTCTGAAGAAAATTCATCTTTATGCGGATACTTGACTTTAATTTTTTTGGCTTTTCTTCAACAATTTAATGACCTTCCCCTTTTAGGCCTTGCTTGTTTCCTGCCAGCCCATTCCTAGCTGCGATAGAATTGACCATTGAATGCT
The DNA here is from genome assembly GCF_905115235.1 of Hermetia illucens. Lineage (NCBI taxonomy): Eukaryota > Metazoa > Arthropoda > Insecta > Diptera > Stratiomyidae > Hermetia > Hermetia illucens. Next base: position 92,091,744 of record NC_051853.1, on the reverse strand, counting down.
GTGGGAATAATCCACACACACAGCGCTAATGAAAAACACGCAATACTTCAAGTGTGCAAACCTAACAATGAACTGTGCTCTCCTGGGTTTTTCCCAGTCAGAAGCAATCACGGGTGTCGAAAAGGGGGTTACCGGGGCATGTTCCTATACCCTTTCAAAAATAAGACTTCAAGAAATGTAACTGCTACACACATCCATGCCGGCCATCATAGCTTACACAAAGGTACATGTTTGACAACCAGATACTCATGCTGCGGCTCGACCAACCTAATCCATGATTCATCCGTTATTGCAGAGATTCTTGTAGGGTTCACTTTGAAGGTTCATTGGAAATATGACTCGTCAATAGTTTGAAGTCGATTTAATTTGATTTTGTCATTTTAGTCAATGCCTATCGAGATTTTAGTAGCAACCGTTTTACCTCCGTTGGTTCATACGGCAATAATTTGAAATTATGTCTCATTCCTTGTCAGTATGGACTTTATTCGATCGAAGCGATCGAACAATGCCCTTTGAATGGCATCAAAAAATATTCATGCATGAGCAGGACCGTAGAATGATAATCCGGGCCCAAGGTAAACAAGAATCACTCTATATTATCTATCTATCTATCTAAGTCTCTACTCCGGGCCCCTCCCCCCACTAAAATTGACAGCCCGGGGGAATTGGACCCTCTCTCTCTTTAACTCAAAACAGGCAAAATTTTCGAAAATATAGTATTCGAGAATATACCCCGATCAGAAAGTTTGATGAAGTATATAATTAATTCCCGGAATATCAGCATTTGCAAGAAGAACATTTTAATAGCGGGAAAAACATCGCCACAATTTTATTCTTATGATGTCTTGGTTGTTGGTAACCAACAGAACCTATTTCAGCTTACTAAAACTGTTCCGCTCGAAACGTCTCATCATTGGGTGGTGTATAACACAATGATCTTACTAATCCTCACGTTTTCCTTTGGCGACCCGGGTTCTTGAGGACGATGCTAACCGTTCGATAGAAAAGGACTCCGAAGAATTTTCCACTTCCTGCAAGAGGATGAACGATTCCGTAGCCTATGCCCCACGACTGTCTGGTTATGGACAAAATCTCGCTGAATCGGCTGCAATTGGCGTAGATAGACATAGCGGAACCAGCTTTTAAGGACATTGAACTGGTGTAATTCGGCGCAAAACTTGGATGCCTGAAGTTTCTTACTAAAGCAGACCGGATACCAGTTGTTTGACCGTTGCTGATCAAAACGATGCCTTGGTGGTATGTTCATTTCCGTGTTTATATCTATTTTTAAAAACAGAAACAATTTTAATAGTGGAAAAAATACGCATGAATTTCTGTTCCAACTTTTTAATTTTGAAAAGAAACTCAATACAGTTAGGTGACCTTTCAACATTTTCACGGTTACATATTATGACGGAATTGAATCAAATAATTTAGTCTACCGATATTTTTTGCCATTCGAATCATCTACCCTCGTTTAATCCACCAGGATTTTGTAATTTTTACTATATCTTTCCAACTATTCTGAAAAATTGTAGACAACAAGTTTTGTGGAAAGCAAAACTTTACTAAAATCGATCCGATGTTTGTCTGCCTGTCGATCGATTTTTCACGCGTACTTTTCTTAGGAACACCTGACACAAAATTTGGTGGCAAAGTTGGAACTGTGAACCAACCCCCCATACTTGCAGTGAGGAACATCATTTCACGTTGAATTTAAGAGAGCCCCATATATGCAAAAAGGGAGTGAGTATTTTTTTCCTGAATATGGTTATATGGGCTATCAAACCAGACGGAGCGCCATACTGGAAAATTTAGTGGAAATGCGATTATTATTAACAAAGATATAACTGGTCAAAGTCGGCTCCTTTTCAGAAACTACCAACCCTTAAAATCATGTAACTGTATGCGTATACACTACCAATATGTAGAAATTTGGTTATTGTACCCAAATATACTTATATAAAAAATCCAAAAAAAACTTCCAATACCTAAAGCGCCAAGCTTCCAGTTTCCAACTTGTTTTATTTCATGAAGACCACACCAATAGTATTATGGGTACCACTGCAGTGTCAGCCTCCTCACTATCAGTTTTGTCCGTGAACTTGTAATGAAAGATTGCTTTATATTCCACAGTAATCTTCTTTTTTTTCATCATTAGTCCCGTTCTCAAGCGGGGTTGGCTCATTTTACTCTTTCCGCTATAAAATGTAGAAAGATGAAACAATCATTTGATGAACCATGTATTCGTAAGTGCAAGGTCATGGGTGTCCGCAAAACCAATTATACGGTCGCCACCCTCATGCGCGCTCCAAACGCCTTTCCTCCATGGCACCTCTTACCGTTTGGCTTTTCACCCACATGACCGTTAAGGTCACCGGCAATGATGATATAGTTGTCAGCAGCACGTGACAAGTCTTTTCAGCGAGAAGTTGCCAAAAGGCATCTTTCTCAGCATCAGGTCGACCTGCCTGTGGTGCGTATGCGGTGAAGACGTGAACAGTGCGATCAGCTGATATAATGGTGAGCTTCATCAGCCGATCATCAAATAGTTCGACTTTTTTAATGGCATCACGGAAACCCTCTGAGATGGCAATGCCAACGCCGTATTGAGTGTGTAGGCTACCAAAATAGAGAAGTTTATAGTCATTTTTGCCGCGTTTGTGTTCTATGTCGCAGCTTTTCGCACCAGACCATCGGGTTTCTTGCAAAGCGCAGATATCAATGCGCGTTTTCCGAAGGGCTCTTGCGAGTTCCTCGGTCTTTCCAGTTAGAGTGCCAACATTTTGCGTCCTGACGCTTTCCTTGCGTCAAGAACTCTTGCCCATTTCTTAACAGGGCCGGGGCCCGTCCTGCCGCGTGGACTGAGGTTTGTTACTCGATCCGATTATCTTGTTTTCAACGACATTGGATGCATTTTTTTGGTCGGCCTGTCGCGGGACCTGTCACTAAGAGAGATCAGGTAGGATTTAGCATAGTGGAATAACTCCAACTATACTTTTTTATCTCTTTCCCTGGTCTCAGCATATTATTTTTGTTTACTGAGGATAGTATAAAGTACGTTGCCTCAAATCCTCCTTCTTTACCTGAGCTTGGGACCAGGATACTATACATGTTATTAACATGGCGGAGTTTGATATTCCACAATAATAAGTTCTCTCATCATAAATGTCAAGCGATGACGGCTTTACGGTTTCTTACCAGGGCAGAGGCAAATCGTCAGACGCTGCCTCACCTCTGCCCTCTGAGCAGCGTGACCGTAGCGGCTCGCAGATGTTGAATGCTCCTTTATATAATTCGTAGAATACGACATGTCTACGAATTATAATATATGCAGCGCAAATCCGCCGTATTGACCAAAGCTTTGCCAGAGCTGAAAATATATTTTTTTTGAGAAAGCATTAAGTTGATGTGGACTTTGGACCCCATCATTCTAAAAAAAAATATATTCTCTATCATATTTTTTCGGTTTTTTGCATGGTTATGAAATCATATTAGAAATATAAAAGAAAACCCTTACAAATTTGCTTTTTATCAGAAATGCATTTTCATATTCAATTCAGAATCTTTAGTTCAATGGCAATTAGTAATGAAACTTTGATCTACTCATCTTCCTTTGGTGTATTCGTTGGCACAGAGTTTCGCGGTAGACCTGATTAAATTGGAAAGTCTTCAAAATAATTATCTGCAAAACTACTAGTTACAAAGTCCATGATTCAAATTAAGTGCAAACTACCAAACCGTTCGTCACAACCAGATATTGTGTTGCTAAACGTTCTCCAGTTAGAACCCAGCAACAAATTTGAATTTATCTGAATGATGAAACATCCACCTAGTAGTCCCGAAAAGCTTCACAAAATAATTCAATCCGTAAATTTTGTAATATTTCAAAAGGAAAATTGAAACGACTACAATCCTTATCGCGAACAATTCATGGTCTCTTCTGGCGTCCCAGCATTCATTTAATTTCATTTCGATATTAAACTTTGCACACAACACTATTCATAAACCGGCACAAATAAAATGAAATTTAAACACAAATTACAATAGATCGAACGTAGAGGGAAAGTTCAATTTATTCTGATCAGGGATATCCATTCCCAGGTAACGAACACCATTAACAATGATAATTGCTCTATTGACCAATTCAGTCGGTTGGTGTTAATTTATATTCGCTTCAAAAATGGTAATAACTTTGGGTTTATGTAAAATTTATAAAATCTAGCTAAATGCATTTTCAGATATAAACAGCAATTTTAGAATTGTATGCAGTCATTATCCTTGTTTGTGTATATTGAGGCCAGTAATTTTATTCTGAAATTAGAGCCCTCGCATTCTGTTATCACGATAGTTGCAAATATGTACGTTCGTCTGCATAAAACGCGACGAACTGTACCTGGGTATAATTCTGGGCACACCTGTGTGATTTTTCCATTCCTGTTGTTTCAATTTGGTTGCTACAGTTGATGTGTATCATAAGTCTAATGAGTGGGGAGTTAATATGGCAAGAGAATCTAAAATTGTAAAGCCAGACCGAAAATGAACCCTACAATGCTGAAGGTTTCGTACTGCACCGAATGTAGGGTATCTTTTTAATATTGTGATCAATCTCAGACGGCAGCCTATAAAAGGTTATCTAAATTTTCTAACACCAGGCCATATACCTAATTTCGATTTTCACTGTGCTCATGCCGTTTCCACATTCACGAGGATAAACAGCCATTCCGCCGCAGATAACTCAAAGGCATTTTAATGTCATACACGACATAGGTACTATCCGCGAAAAAACATACTATCCCCGTTCCCACGATTTATATTGTGTACCGAGCCTTATCGTCATATTACAATCGACATGACAATAATTCATGGTGGCAGTGTGTTAGCGCATTAAATTCATATCTGGCACAACACGAATTCTAAATGAAAAGCGAAATAAAAAATCAAAACATTATATTAAAGTTTCCATATGACTTTAAATGTTGGAATGACGTTGGGAATTATTGCGGTCAACCCCATGCCTGTTAGTTATATGAGGGGCTAGGACAACATGGCACAGGACACAGGGTCCTATACGAGGAGGCAACAACTTGTAACAGCTCTCACCCTGGTCGGCTGTATTGTACTTTTGCCCGACACGTTTGTGGCGTTATAGTAGCCATTTGTTATAATTTATTATGATCGTTCGACCAAGTGTACTGTGGTCGTATCTGCTATTGTGCCCCTTCAGTCGCCGCCCCTACCCCTTTCCAGTAAAACAGTGGAAAGTAAAAAAAAAACAAAATAAATGATAATTATGCATTTGGAATGTTGCCATTGGAATAATAATTATGCAAATACCGCGGATGATGCAATGTTCCCGCTGGGTACAAATTACATTTAGGTTAATATGCAATTGTTATATTTCGAGGAAGTTGTTTTATGCGAAATCTGCTTCCAATCCAGATAAAATAAGCTGCAAATAATTCCTGGGCATGGATGGATACTATTTATGGGGAGGGAATCATTAAATTAGATCAATTCTGAAATGACATGTACGGATAACAACTGTCGTGGCATAGGAAGCGAACTGTTGCTTAGCCCCATGGGGGCCAATTTTAATATCATCAATGTCCAAAGGGATGTTGCTAAAAGCGAGTATTTTGATGTTAAATATGGTCAAATAGTTTACGTTACTAATACATACTCGTTTGAAACATAATATGATAATTGTAAAAGTTCGATTTAACAAAGGAGTCATAATTAAACTAATTTAAGAATACACTAAATTACGGGGTCAGGCAGAATTAACAGCTATAAACAAAGAAAGTGTATCCGCATGCATAAATCTAGCTGGCCAAAAGTAGCCGAAAATTGACGATTTAATTATATTTAAATAAGAAGAGATAAAAAAACGAAATCCTTCTTAATAAAAGCATGTCGGGGAACCTGAAACGGGACGCTTCAGTTATCAAAGGTTGAGTGTTCCTTATATTAGGAGCCGTGAAAGTCTGATTGTCAATTATGACGTCAGCATCTTATTTGCATGGTTTAAGATGCAATCAAAGGGGCGTATAGGTCCTAGGACAAAAACGTGCAATTGTATACACGGTGAACCAAAACCAACAGCTCTGCTAGCAAGCAAACCTTATCTTCTCCATCACACGCCGATCGCTTTGAATTATTTCTGAACGAAAAACTGCAGACGGAGAAGAATGAAGGCGAGTCTCTCGCACTTAAAAAAATTGTACCAATTGTCCTCCAGATTGGGTTGGGTAGAGGTCCCTACACGGAAAGTAATGTCTTACAAAGCCATAAAAGGAGCCTCAGAAGACTATCCAACAAAGAAAACCCGCAAACGGTTTGCGTATTTTCTCATGGAACGTGTGCTCCCTAGACAAAACAAAACTGGAAAGCAACTAACCGATCCGCTGGGCAGGGAGCGGTTTGCTGGAGAAGAGCCACTAAACCATAGATTATAGTGGCTATCCAATAAACCATGTGCTCTGAGTACGTTTGGAACGAATCCTGCTCTTATCACAAATGGCTTTGTTCTCTGTGCTTCAAAGGCAAATTTCGGAAAATAAGCCTCATTAGCGTTCACGGCCTTCTACTAGGCAGTAAAACGGATCCGCCAACCGTGACCGAGGCATGATATCAAAATCATACTTGGAGATTTTAACAATCAAGTAGGTTAAAGCCTGAATTGAGGCAGTAGGTTGGCTCCCATTGCTCACATAAAAACATCAATGATAACGAAATGTGGATTATTCAGTTAGCAGTATCGCACGAACTGGTTGTTGGAGGCACCTGGTTTGCACAATCAACGGGGGAATCACATGCTGCAACAACCGTAGCTAACAGAGATCCTGAAGACACCACCTGAAAGTGATATGGCCACAAACATATTTAGTCCCTGTCATACAAATAGTCGGAACGGCAGGTTCGGCGGTGAATGTAAGCAAGCAATGAAACAAATGAATGCTACACTCTCAAAGCGCTCTTCGTCGAACGGAGAAGCGAGTTGACAGACAAAAAAAGGAAGCCTGGAAGAACCAACAAGTTTGTGACCTCGAAAAGTCCAAAGAGAAACCGGATACACTTCGATGCTCATCATTTCAAGACACAGAGGGAAATCTTATATCCGGCCGAGATGGGTTGAGTATTTTGATGAATTGCTCAACAACCAGAAGATCGGCAAGTTAAAGGTCCCGCCAACTGAAATAGACAGGCAAATGCTGCCAACACCAAGAAAAAATCCTCGCAATTCATCGGTTTAGGAATGAGCCACCGGAAATCGATAGAATTACAGCCGAACTAGTAAAAAATGAATACGACCAACTACACCAAGACGTTCATCAAATTGTATTCAAGGCGCGGGGCAACGAATCAACGCACGACTGGTAAAAAGGTATTATCTGCCCTGTACACAAAAGGGAGATATCTCGTAATACATCAATTATGGGGGTATCATTTTGCTAAGTACCATCTATAAGATATTCTCCGCCATCTTGCTAGGCCTGATACTCCCATATACCCAGAACATCATCGCTTCATACAAAAGAAGCTTCACTCCAGGCAAATTAACAACAGATCAGATTTTTGCACATAGCCATGAGACAATTCGATATCCCGACTGAATTGTTAAGACTGTCTAGGCTGACCCTGACTAATATTCGAAGTCAAACAAAAGCAGCAGGATCACTCTCGAGACCATTTAACATCAACAACAGTCTAAGACAGGGGGTTGCCCCATCATGCATCTCTTTTAGCCTCGCTCTGAAAAAAGTGATCCGTGATGCTGAGTTAAATGCGAGAGGCAACATCCTCTTGAAGTACACCTAACTACAATCATGAAAAGAACAATCAAAGATGTACACACCGCCTTGATCCAGGTCGCGTGAGGTCTTAGGCTGCACATTATTGTAGGCAAGACGAAATATATGATGCCAACGTCAGCATAAAAGTCGGAAGAAATAGCGCTTGCAATTGAGAACGATAAAAATAGGAGAATACAACCTTGAAACTGTTGATAATTTTTCATATCAACCGATAACAACTACGACGATGAAATTCGCGCAAGGTTTTTAGTAGCCAATAGAGCCTATTTCAGCTTACAAAAACTGTTTGGCTCGAAACGTCTCACCATGGGGTCAAAGCTCTTATTTTGCAAAACAGCTAACGTGCCAATCCTTATGTATTCCTCGGAGGCTTGGGTTTCTTTGCAAGAACAATTGCGAACTCTAAGCTGCGTTCTAGAGAAGAATCCTCCAATTGCATTTTTGGCCCTCTACATGAGGATGGACGATTTTGTAGCTCTTATAATAACCAAACCTATAAACGATACTATACGGTAGGCGGGTCATCTAATCCGTATGTGTGAGGATGATCCAGCCCGGAAAATCTATAAGGGCAATATCTGTTGTAAAAAAAAGAAGATGTGGCAGATCATGCCTCAGATTGAACGATCGGGTCGGTCAGGATGCCAGGCAGCTTTTAGGGATATCGTATTGGTGGACCTCAGCGCAAAACCGGGATCGCGATAGTTCCTTATTGAGGCAGATCTAGACCGGATACCAGCTGTTGCACGGTTGATGATCACAATGAAGATGTAGTAACTTCACGTGAAATTTACGACTTTGACATTAATAGCAGAAACTTTCCAATATTATGGGTGATAGTATCATCTATGCTACGGCAAAATTTGGTACTCCTAGCAGGAACTTAAGCGGGAGTTTCCGGTAAATTTTAGAAAGTTGATAATATGCTATCATTAAGTTTATTTGGACAGATATCAGTATGAGATGTATTTTGATGTATTTCAAGTAAAGGTATTGCGCTTACTTTTTTCATATTTTTGGGTCGGGTAGTTTTCGAAAATGAGTCCTGTCTCACTTTAAGCTTGCTCACTTTCATTCCTTACACCCCTATCTTGGAATTAATGTCGAACTAAAATTTGCTTGCCAAAGTACTAATTGAGGCCTTTCATTTGATAACCCTACACAGGTACATCAGGTGATGCATCCCCTTTTGCATGTACGGGGAGCTCCGCTTTAAAATCCATCTAAATTTATGTTACTTACTGTATGCGTAGGATTTCATAATCTCCATATGTCCACCATATTTCGTTCGAATTGGTGTAGCCACTTTGGAGAAAAGTGCTGCGTCAGACAGACAGACATTCAGGCAGTAAATCGATTTAAATAAGGTTTTGTTTTACACAAAATTCAAATTTTCTATAACTTTTTTATATTTAACTGATATTTAAAATGAATGTGTCCGGATAGCTCAGTGGTTAGAGCACTAGGCTGTCATACGGAAGGTCGCGGTTCAAATCTCACTGGTGGCAGTGGAATTTGTATCGTGATTTGACGTCGGATACCAGTCGACTCAGCTGTGAATGAGTACCTGAGTCAAATCAGGGTAATAATCTCGGGCGAGCGCAATGCTGACCACATTGTCTCTTAGTGTACCGTTACGGTCTTGAATGAAGTGCTCTAACACACTTCAAGGCCCCCCCAGTTTTGAATGGCAATACTTTGTTTGCTTAGACATCAAAAACGATATCCCGGAAGAGGCAGTATTAGTGATCTGATCAAAGTATTTTCCATAACGTTTCACAAAAAGTTAGGGGTATAACCGTGATTTAATTAGGAATATTCGGGTCATTCACATATACACATGCTCTCATGAGTGGTTAAATGCGGTGAACCCAGGGGACAATCGATCTTCCCTCTGCAGGAAAAACTGTATTCGTCGAAAATGTGATTTAACAGAGGCATAGACTTCTTCAAAGTGAGCGCTATCACTTCTCTTCTTGCATGGATCACGGGTTATGAAGTTTTCCATAGCTGGCAATAGAAAATGTTGCAGAGTTACTCGATATTGAGCACTAGTAATGGAGAGTACGTCACCACCTTCATTCTTGAAGGAATATGGTATAGGTGAATAATCCTTTCAGTGGTATACCGCACCAAAAAATATACTTAGGAGACTATCTTCTTGCTGCTTCTGCTTTTTGCTACCCTCAAATTTTCCGCCGCCTTTTTCTGCTTTTTGCGATAGAATGGCAAATTCAAATCGTTGTTGCTAGCCTATCGGCTTTAAGCTGAATTATGTGTAGAGACATGTGTACTCTATGCAAAATTCTCTGCAGTGACCTTTGTAATAACTCAAACTCTATCGAACATCTCCTTATTGGGGTTTCTGTACTATCCAAGAAAGTTGCACCTACGAGTATACGTTCAACATTTGTTGCTTCCGTTGAATGTCGCTCCATACCAGATTCTCTAAGTCTTCTGTTCTAATTAAAGGAAAATATATTCAAAAAGTTGTAAATAATTAAACCATTAAACCACCAGCGTCTGATCACTCAGATCGTAATGTCGTAGATCCTGTCTAGTGGAATATCCCAGATTCTAGATTTTACTACCCTCTACAATTGGGGGCACCCACATGGGAAGTATTCCATGGATTCTTCTTCCTTGTTACAGGAGGGACACTCCTATTTTCAACATATGTCTTACTAGGGAATTATTACCGGTAAGATTGCTCACTAAACTTCAACATATCTTCGGGCTTTTCGACAAAACTTAGTTTGCGGTATGTTTTTTCAGGTTCTGGCTGGAAAAGTTTGGTGCGGCATTGAGTCTCTTTGACTTGTTTTTATGGGAATTGTGCTCGCAATTTTTGACAGCAACACTTGTCAATGCTATTGACATCCCAATTTTCGATTCTGGTCCACAGTATGGTAGCAATTGAATTCGCTTTTGCTAAAGAATCCAGGATTTCATTTCCCTCTACGCCAAAAAAAACTAGGTACCCAAAGTAGTTCCACTTTATTAAATCTAGATATAGATGTTAAACGATTTCTATCCAACTTTTGAGGTGATCAAGAGTCTGCTTGCTACGGATGGTAGTCAATTGTTTGAACGGGACTACATCCTAAAAGACGAGTTGCAAGCTGCAAAAAAACCTCTCTTCTTATTAAGTGCAGGTCCTTCAGAGCGACATACCCTACAATGAGAGGTAACTGATGAACTGATAGCTACGAAAGGAACGATCGGTCAGTATTAACAGATATCTGTGACCGTTTAATGAGAATTATAGACTGACTGATTATATCCAAATCGATATGTTGGAACATTTTCGATGGTTCCAATCGGGTTATACGAATTTCCTTCGAATAAATTCACTCATGCGCAGCATTCTGGATCATTTCGAAAATCCTTTTCGAGACTCAGGTGAATATACAGCCGCGACACATCAAGTGACCCGTTACAACAGACTTCGGTTCCAGTATGAAAGTCATAAATGGGCACTTGTCAGAGGATGAGTACTGTTCCTACTTTAAGCAAATTTTTCAGTTCGGCATTTGTTGCTTGAGTAGCTGACAGTTGCTGAGCGATGATTACTACTGCGATTTCTACTGCGTCCCCTGAAAGACATGATATTGCAATCGGCTATTATATACTGAATATCAGCGGTGAATTCTAATATAGATCGTAACTAACCTAGCAAATATCTGGTCCTGTAAATTTTCTAGAAGAATTAATTCAATTCACGAATCAATCGATTCATAATTGAATGTCTTGTTAGTGTCTCCAGTCCAGGATACTGGACACTTGTCATTTTTTTATTCTTCCTTAAAATAGAGTTAATCGACGTCTGGGTATTCGAGGCGTGTACACAAAAGCAATAATTGGAATTTATTACGCCGAGGAACTGAGATAATTCACACAGTTCTTTGGTTGATTTGTATTTAGGATCACCTGAATCCGGCTCAGTAATGGTTTTACTAAGTGGACGGAGATAGAATTTTATATATAACACAACTTGATTAAGTAAACTAGATACTCAATTTTCCGAACAAATGACTACCACTCAAGAAAATTTTAAGTAACTAGAACAGAAATTATTATGAAAATGAAAGCCCTCGGCTTTAAATCCTTAAAAAAAGCCAACAATATATATCTGACGAAAAACAGAAAAATGTCCATGCCTTATTTGACCTTCTTTAATGCGGATTAAAAATTACATTTTGTGCATAAATAGATTAATTATCGAATTTGGAATGAAAAAATAGTCTCCATTTCTATTGAATTCATTAATTAAATTAAATATTCAGTTTATATCGGGAATTGTATTATACATTCTCACTATGCCATCCTGATAATTCAATTTCAATCACATTTATCATTTCTTTGTGCATACATGTGCAATTGCATTCGTTAAAACTATGTAATGAATAGTATCTATGATGAAAAGTGCATTTAAATACAAATGGGTAAAGCGAATTGAATTTAACTTTTTTGAAATCAGATCATCCTGATATAAGTTTTATGAGTTTACGATAGGATCATATTTTCCAGGTGCTACCTTGTTAGATGTCACTGACGATAATATAATGATTCATTGCGGTAGCCAAAAGTAAGACCATATGTGGGACGTACCAGTCGAAGTTTTCCTTTTGATATTCTACATAATTCCTTTTGATGAAATAGTATTCGTTCTATTTCATAAGAAGTCATCCCAATGTTAGTCTATCTATCCTAATTGTAATATGCAATAACTCTCAATCTTGGTAAAGTTGTGAACCTAGAAAAATGTGGCAAGCACAAAGAACCGTAAGCATGCATGACAAGATCCAAATACAAAGAAGCTGGCACTCAACTAATTTATCTATCACAATGTCGTGGAGAGAAGAAATTATTAGTACCAGAGATTTGGAAATATTTGTCTGCTTTACTCCATCTCCTTTTCCTTCGCTTTCTGTTTCCACGCGTGCTTTGGTAAACGCTAATCAACTAAAAGCAAATTGACAAGAGTGTTGAATCTATTATGAGTATCAGACATTATGGCGACTGCGGCATCTGGGTTTTTTTACTAAAAACATATCTATTATCCCTTAGGAGACAAATATCAAATTTGTCGATTTTTAAGGGTTGGGAAGAAACAATCAGCTTTGTGTATGTCTGTCAAACAAACCAACTCTCTCTTCTTCTACGTCCCCAAAGGATCGAAGCTTTACACTTTGTGTAAAAGACTGCTCATCGAACTTTCTTAGTATTCAACTCCTTATATTCCATAACAGGGAAATGCCTGCTACGAGGCTTTCCCTATCAGCTTCACTATCTAATGATGTTATCTCTATTTGCCTATTTCCTTCACCGATAATTTCCATCACTCAGACCTTGACTTTACATGGAGCTTAAAAAATGCTTTATTATTCCCACAGGACCCTCTCCAAGTAGCGTAGTCATAGTAAAAACGGCCAACGCTGGTTTACATTTTTAGGCGGTTTTGTTTCTGCAGTGTGAATAACTCTTTCATTATATTGAGAACAACATACGGGCAGGTCAGTTATAATATTCGTCCCTTCAATTTCGCCATGACAGTCCTGTACGGTAGCTCCCCGGGATTCAAATCTGCCTCTACGCAACGTTCTTTCTCCTTTCTCCTTTGCCAAGGTACTATATATATTTCCTCAAAGCTTCGAACTTTGCACGGCTTCTATGTATTCCAAGCACCATATCTCATTCCACGACCTGAACCTTTAAACCGCTAACTGCTGAAGATTATGGTTACTTCGTTAACTTTCTCGTTTGTTTGCTGGAACAGATCCTGGGTAATGGTCTAAGTCCTTAGGTCCTAGGTCCTTAAACCGTACCCCGTTCCGAGCTTCCGAGCAATGAGTGATGCAAGATAGCATGGAATCGATGTGCAATTGGAGTCTTCATAACTGGAGTGGAGGAAGAGCCACTTTGCGGTCGGAGAAAAGTCTATTAAAGCAAGATATGCAAAGGGAGAGGTCCTCTCCCCATGCTGTGGCTCCTTATAGTGAACACCTTGTTGTCGTCCCTGTTGCTCACGATATGGACGTAATTATTATTAGCAAGTATGTGAACTCTTGAATAGAATTTAGTTGATAGTCAGCAGTTGGTGCCTCCGCAACGGACTCAGACGAACGCTAGAAAGATTGAACTAAATATATTTCCTAGGATCATAAGTAAGATTACATGCTCTCCACCTTATTAATGGTGGAAACATAGGTGTTACAAACAATCGTCATATCCAGAAATGATATCAGAAATTATACAAATCGCTTTGGTAATGGAGGACTGCGATGAGCAAGACTAGGGAACTTCCATGACAACATGTTCATTGGATATAGATATCCATCATAAAGCCCATTTTCATGTATGCATGCACCGTCTGATTCTGGAGGCAGAAAAGTGCTAGCACAAACCCAAAGACTTCTTTCCTTAAGTATTACTAATACGATAAAAATTATGCCCTCCTCTGGACTGGATGATATCCTAGATAAGTCGACTTAACTTGATAGCATTCGGATGTGGCACGGCTATCAATACTATAATCATACAAGGAAATGGAAACCACTGGATGCTCTGCTGGCTGGTTTTTATGTGGTTTCCAGATTTGTCTTTGGGAAGACATACTCTGTCGTAATCATCAAAATGGAATAATTTCAACAAAAGGCCACGAGTCTTTTGGGTTTACAGACTCAAAAATTTTCACCGAGAGGCCAGTCAGAGAAGACAGATCGGAACGAAGGGTGGTTTCGGAAAACCAGATTATCGATTGAACGATATATTCCTGATACAGGAAACAGGGCGCCTAAATTTCGCTGACGAGCTAACAAACGGGCTCGCCAAGGATCCGGTTCAACAGTCATGGGATCAAGTATGCTCTGAACGGTGAAGTTGTAAATGTTCGCAAAGCAAACGGAGAAATTCGAACTCCTTTTGGTATACGTAAAATGAAAGGAGTCTAGACTCCTAGATCGGCATTTTTATTGCCCTTAAGAAGGTCATGAAACAGCTAGTAGAACTTTCAATGAACACCATTGCTTGAACTACCACATGGAAAAAATTCAGACTGATATATGTACCCGAAGTGAGAAATGGAAGGAGAAAGACCCGTTATGAGGCACTACCGGGCTTTCTTAGAGTTCAGATAAAATGCCTCCTTCAATGAAGAATCGGCGTAGGCTCTACCTCTGAGAGACGTTCTTAGTTTCCCGAAAGTTTGCGAACGCCGTAGGCTGGAGACCTTTGAATAGTCCAAATAGTCTGATATTACTTGATACTATAATAGGTCCAATCGAAAACATGAGTGCTTGGCCTTACAATTTCCCTAATCTCTCAACCAAACCTAATCAGACACACTATGCCAGGTCGATTGGGTTGGTCGGTCGGCCTATCGCTGCCTCAGATTCGAATCGCATTTAGTCATAGAGGATTTTGTTCGTCTTTGGACTGCACCGACACTGCATTAAGGGTAATGACATTGAAGCTGGAACACAGTCGCATTGGAAATCAAATGGACCAAAAAGCAATACCATGGTAAATTCCCTACACTCCCAAGAGAAATGAAAAGACGACAAAAGATCTTAGCTGTTATGATTTAGAGTATAAATATAAAATTTATTAATTTAATTGAAGAACGGTTACGATTTAATAAATATCTATTTTGTAGGAGTGAAGATTCAATTAATGTTTACATTCGAGACAACTCCGAGCCCGGGACAATCTCCTCCTTTCCACTCTGAAGTTGATGTTGATGCTGAGCACATTTAGTTCCTTTAATACGTGGAGTTCGAAGCGAATGTCTTAACTATGCACACTCAGAGGCGGGTGTGCCTTCTCTAGATTGTCTAGATCTTATCTACTCCAAAGGGAGATTGCTAACGTGAATTTAATCCATAGAATCTTTGCTGAACAGGACTACTATTTTCCCAGTTAATTATTAGATTGAGTAATAGGTTATTGCATATTCTTCGCATGTTTTTCAAAGTCAGTTATTTATTTTTATATAGAATAAACATCAATTAGTAAAATATTTCCCATTTTGTTCAATGACCTTTTATCACCTTTCGATGAATTTTATAACTTCTCCTTCGTAGAAGGATCTGTTCGTATTGGAAAGGAACTGAACAAGGCATTTGAATGTAATATTAATCCATACAAGAAGTTTTGAAGAATGGCGAAAAACATGGAACTCCGATGGCGCAAGGTCAAATTCATCCCATTCAAGCTTTAATATTTATTGACAGGTTACCAAAAATCTATGTGGTCTCATGCTGTCGGTATGGAGCCAAACTTCTGAATGACAGATACATTCTACCTATCCAATTCCCGACAGTACTCTTCCAAATTGATTGTTGGGGTCTTAGTGGAAGCTCAAAGTACACCAGACCCTTCCAGTCCCATCACACTGAGAGCATAATCTGCTTTTCAAGTAATTTCATGACAACATTTCAATTCATTGTTTCCTAAAACGGGTCATTTTCTTCGCGTTTCAACAGCATTCCACAGATGTTTATAGATACCGCCAAATTAACTTTGAATTAACGAGAACTCCAAAGAATGGACTTGGTTACATATCCAAATATCTTTTTTGATCAATCTGTATTGTTTCAATGGAGACTTCTTCATCATTGACCTCTACATCAGTAAGTACTGGCACAATTGTGCTAACACCAACTGTTGCTAAAATACGGAATTACTTTTTACTCAACCTCTATAAAGCTCATTTCATTTGAACAAACACGTGCGCTACGGTCGAAACCCGGAGAAAACTATTAGCAACTATTGCAGGTTACCCAATCACTACTTATTTCCGGTCGAAAGCTTCAAAAGCTACCATCGACTTCTTCCAGACGGCTATGTGGGACTCTTATCCACTAATACGACCGCCTTTTCCTTCGATTCTCCTATATGATATTACATCACAAGGCTGCATCAAAATTTATCCTGCACTCATGATCTCCTTCATATTCCTCTTGTCGCTTCTTCCTTCCTGAGCTTCTTATGGATGCCACCATGTTGTATGTGTGTTAAGTGCTCCCCGGTTGTAACTTCCAATACAGCCCTCTAAACTGTGAATCCTCAATATTCAGGTACTTTGGGCAATATGGTGAATCGGCATGCCCAAATCGATAGAGATATGCTTGATAACCCCCGTGTCCTCAAAAGCTGTGTTAGGTCGAAACCTAGTGCACCGATCTATCTCCGAATATCCCATATGACACTGTGGGTCTAGCAGCCCCTTTTCTGATACATCCCATCTCTTCTGCCATTCAGTGATGGTTTCAGCTACATTTACGCTTGATTCCGCACAAGTGATAAGCTCACAGTAGCCAGTAGCACAAGATGAATACAAACATCCATGACAACTGGAAGTCTAAAGCACGGCAATAAAGTTGAGAGTTTAGCGTTCTACTCTGTCAACAATGGCGTTGTCAGAATTGAACATTCAACCATTCAACATATAGCGTTTTAAAATTTTTGACAGTAAGGTGACAGAGTTAGTTTAGCTTCTTGACCTCATTGGCTATACTTGAATCCTAATTAGGCATATATGGCTGTATTTTCCCACTGCGGCGGGCTTAGTAGGCATAAAGAAAATAGAACTGAAACACAATCTTCTTGTTAAAGAGTGGGGACGCCCCTTGTTCGACAGAGCAGTGAACAGGGAATGTATACATTATTTAATATTCATTCAAAAAACGTAGACATTAAGCGATATCTTCCAATTTTTTAAATCAAAAGTTACAATATCTTGCCTCCCTGTTCTGTTTCTGAAGTAAAAACAAAAGCATGGTTGCACTTGAAAATGAGCGTATTATTTTAGCAGAATTCCTTTCTGCAATATAGTCTCAATGCCTGTTTTTTAAAAAGGCTGAACATTCAGGTTATGTTTATAAATGCACATATTCAACTGACAGACGACTTAACCTCATCACATATGAAGCCTCACAGTCATGAATAGCTAATGAAAATCGCAAAATTTTCAACGGATTCTCCGCCAAATCAAAACTAGAATTTCCAATTCACAACGCAAACCTCAAACTCATTATAAATGAATGGTTAATTACAGCATGTACTTGTATGCCTACGAGAAATACTAGTGCTGGGTACCAGCATAAATCTCAGCCATGAAACGGAGAAATCAACTTGACATCGGTTCTGCTCCCTGCAACTAACATGATCCGTAAATAGAACGCGAAAATTTCAGCTTTCCTTAGACGAAACCGAACCACTAATCTCGAAATCTTAATCGTTCCATTACAAACGTAAATACAAATCCAGCTTATAACTTTGTTTCTGTTCGTATGTCACGCGATTTGATATTGTAGCGTATTCTCTTGGATCTTTAAGCAGAAACAAGAGCCATGGAAAGATGGGTCTTAGACTCCACTTCATCCCACGCCCAACCGTTCAAACCGCATAGAAAGATTTCCGCCGTTGTGGTTTACTGAAAAACGTACCAACAAATGAACGAATCCTTAAAGGATCACGACATAGGATGGGTGATGTGAAGGAGTTGGAAAACTGAAGCTTTCCACTCCACGATAAGACGTCAAGAGTGTATACACTTCGTTTTCAAGGTGTATTCTGTTTAAAAGGGTGCTTCATAAGCTTACCTGTGCTCTTATTTAGTCGCCTCCTTCTTGCTGTTCGGGGATGAAATTAAAAAGTAGGGTGTGCTACAGTAAGTGTTGTAAGCATCCACTTCTGCTTGTTTTCTCAGCTCAGCTGGGACCTTCCGAAATATAACTAAGTAAAACTCAAACTGAGGAGGTCTCATCGACATTGCATGAAACAATTCATTTGAAAAATTTCTAATTCAGTTTCAATAACTTCAGTGGTTTTTCATTGCAACAATAACGTGTTCATTTCAAACTTCAATTATGTCGGACGCTTCTCCTTCCAGTCTGAACTCTGCAACATATTTCCAAGGATATTTTCCTCTTTTTCTCTAAAACTTTCCTTCAAGATCTTAAAACAGCAGAGAAGTCCTAAACGATAATAGAAAAGTTCCATTTTAAAGGATCATTCCGTTTTGTCGCGAACTGTTATCCTAACTGTCATCTTTGTAAAACACTCAGCCACAAACTTAAGTTTCAACAACTAACTTCGAAGGTTGGATGAAAGAATGGAACGGCGGACGATGGGTTTTCAGGTCAACTACCTATCCATATTGGAAAATCGTTATACATACTACTCGTATGCTTTCCAGCACTACGCTGCTCCCTGCATCCTGACAGCAACCCCTCGACATTTTTCGGAGCCTCCATGCTACTCGGTAACACTGAATACCAACTTAGAACTTGTCGTCGTCCTCACCGTCCTCGGCAACTACAGCAAAAGGAGACATAAATGTGAGAAGCAAACAAGAAACGGAGATGAAGTACCCTAAATGTTTATCGATCGGTTTTTAAACAACAATTACAGTAAATTAGATTTCCATGACAGGAAACGGCGGAAAGGCGGCGGGACTCACTCACTCATCAGCGGAGGTTCGGGTGGGGGGTTTTACAGTGCTAGCGGCCCAAAGACAGGAGAGTCAGAGTCGATAGCTCGAGGGTGAAAATGGTGGCTGCAATTATATTTTCGACGTCGAAGTTGACTACAAGGAGACTACGTTGTCGATGTTCTGTATTGACTTGCTTGTTTTTTGGGGGTGGGTGGCATGAGTCTGCTTTAACGTACGGGGCAATTCCTCACACTTGCTCGCCTGCTTACTTCCCGCAGCCGGCCCGCCGTCACTTATTCCTGATTTTACAAGGTATTCTGATGGGTGTTTTTCCTATGAACAAGAGTGTTTTCCACCAAAATATATCTGTGTAAACTTTTTAAATTATATTATCTGCAGTTTATTTATGCGAAAATTTTTGTTTTGTCGCTTCTCCTAGGCGAAAACGGAAATTATGTTTAAAATCCTCTTAGCTACTTACAGAGTGTGCTGGGTACATATATTAACACGTATAGGCAAGCGAGAGGTTTAATTAAAAGACTTTCAATTAAATTTCGTATATACTTTCTTGCGTATTTGCATTGTTCATCAGATATTATTACTGTTAACCTCAAGGCAAAGATTTTGCAAAATATTAAGAATTCCGAAGATCTGTTTATTTATGAATATAATACGAGGCTTAGAGAAAAGCGGATATTGAGGACTCTAAAATAAATAATTGAAAATATAAACATATATATAATTGAAAATATAAACATCGGAAAAAGTAAACTGTGAGCGAAACACCTTAAGAGGCTTGCGTCTATCCTATGGCAAAGTTACAATTCACAAATGAATGAATTTTTTGCTCAATAATTGTGATGGACTTACTTTTGATTCCAGCCGAATATTAATTAAAAAATAGGTGGTAATTAATAAATCGACGAATGTGCCAAAAATATGGACTCTGCTATTTCGCCGGATACCTGCTACAACCATTCATGCAATTTTCAATTTATATCAGTGATCATGAAAGTACTCAACTTTCCAAAAAGTCAGTAGAAAATATTGTGACAGACTGGAGGACGTTTATGATAGTGAAAAACTTTGTTATTGTTTGAATATGCTGCAAAGAGTTCCAAATTTTTTAAACATGATCATTACGATCAAAAATACAAAGTAATTGATTTCGAAAGTAGGATAGTCCATCCAATAATATCCTCCGTAGATTATAGCGCGTTAAATCTCTCTCTCTTACAAGCCATCAATGCAGATTTCTGGAATGGAAAAATCTACTCTCTCGACTATTTTGCACCATATTTTTCT
Organism: Hermetia illucens; assembly: GCF_905115235.1. Taxonomy (NCBI): domain Eukaryota; kingdom Metazoa; phylum Arthropoda; class Insecta; order Diptera; family Stratiomyidae; genus Hermetia; species Hermetia illucens. Next base: position 92,071,182 of record NC_051853.1, on the reverse strand, counting down.
AGGATGACTATTCCACTGCACTGATGAAGTTGTCGGCCTCCTTTAATCTGTGATTCGTCCAATCAGTAAGTATAAGTCAGTGCCCAAAGAGTGCGAGATTTTGACCCCCTAAAACCACCTCTCGTCAAGCTACGACCGAAATTTCCCCATCCAGCAGCTTAAATTGATAACGATAGGAAGAGACCCCGCAGTCAACCCAAGCACCTTGCTTAGGTTTCCGGAGGAACTGACTGTTCCTCAATGTTCTTAGGCGGGCTTTCTTTTATATTAGTAAGTCATTTGGGTTTACTCTTTTCAGTCGTCTCGTCATACTTGAGGTATCTGTCAATTTTTCGACTCAGTTATTATCATGTGAACGTAATCGCTGGCTGCATGCCCTTTGATGATTTCACTAACTATCCATATTCTCAGACCCCTACACAAATCCTCTTTATGTCTCCTACTGTCTAAGATCTTTGTTTCGAAACGTCTTCATGTTAATTTTGCTTATTTCATCGCAGTCCCAAAGCTGTAGGACGTACGTTCACATGAATTTTAGGATGAGCTTGTAACTTTGCAGCTCGTTGTCGACAATAAGTTGAGAATTCCGCCCCAATAGCCAGTACATGTGTCTATATCTAACATTTAACTCTTCCTTGCATTTTAGAATGTGTCCTTTCCAACTGAGCTTACCATCGATTGTTATACCGAAATGTTTGACCTGATTCGTCCGGGATCTCAAACAATTCTTCCGGGAGGTCCCTATGCAATTTATACAGCACATCTTAATGCCATGCTTTATCGAACGTCTGAACGATATCAATAAAAATAGCTGGCCTGACCTGATTTTTCCCATTCCGTTTTCAATCGGAGTTGTGGTCCTTTGCACCTGTTGAATTGTGGAATGCTTTTCGGGGAGACCAAATTGGGGAGCCTTATACCAGCTTTCGATCCCAAATAATTTGTTTAAATCTCTTAAGGAGAGCCTTTCAAATAAATGGCAGTAGCGGGGAGTAGCAATATTGGCCGATGCGATTCAACTCAACTTGGCTACTGGTTGAGAAACCATTTTAACTTCGGCAAATTTCCATTATCGAGGAACATGTTTTAATCTTTTTCTTTCTGCTTCTACTTGCATGCGGTAGCGCAGTCGACTCATATAGATTGGATTCGAAATTATTCTCAGTCAAAGGTTTGATCCGACTGAAACCCAAGGAATACCAAACCACCGACATTAGATGGTGATCCGACTTGGATATTCAGGTCAGCCTCAGCTAGAGATTTCTTTGAATTACATAACCATACTATCGACGATGACTCTCTTGGTATATTTCCATGATCGGACCAATCAATCCACACGTGATCATTGCGTGTTATGCCACTATTCCTGCGCAACATGTTCGCGTCTCCAATAACGTGACGGAGTATCAGTTTCGCTATCTTGTTCGAATCCTGATCAGGGTCTAGGATATTTGTAATTGTCTAAAGGGAATATATATAGCTTGTTCAGAAATTTTATGTTCACCCTATTTTTTGTGCAAAACTTTTTTTTTTACCCGATTTAGACGAAATTTAGTACGCGCATTTTCTATAATAGAAAAGTGAAACGTACGACCCCCAAAACACAGATTTGTTCTAGAGACCATTGTGCGGTGAACAGCCTGGCCAGTAAACTTGAGTTGCCGTTTTTATTCATATATTATTAGTAGTATTATTTAGTCAGCATTCAACAATTTTAAATTCAAAAGATGCAAAACCTTATTCGTTATTTCAATCTGGGCACAACATACTCATATCAATAATTGTGTTTAATTATATCTAAAATTATCTCTCCATTTATTAAATTTAGCCCGAAAGGATTTGTGTATTTCTTAGATTATCCGGTTGGTATGCCATCTGCAGCACCCTAGGAAAAAATGCAGGGTCTTTTTCGGGCTGTTTTTAGAGCTCAAAACATGCCTGAAGTGGACGTTTTTTTGGTCGACTGTCAGAAGTTGAGGGGCAAACTTGGCTATAACTCTTCTTATGTGCAAATCTTTGGAATTGAATTGATCTTCATAATATTCCAGACATCTTATAGAGTTTATCAATAGTTCGGCGATGATCTTCATGAACGAGGGCATTGATTTTGTCGACGCTTTCACCGCTTCTTGATGTTGAGGGCGTCCTGAACGGAGTTGATCTTTAATTGACTTTTCCCCAGTTTTAAAACGTGAAAATCACTTCTAGGCTCTAGTTTTACTTAGACAGTCTTAAGCATTACAATAGTTTCTGGCGTCGATTTCCACAACACGAAACAAAATTACACAGCCGTGCATTGTTCCGTACAATCTGCCAGCACGTTTTCTACGAAATGGAAAAAGTTGTCTTACCAAAAAAACTCTCAACCGCAAATCAATGCACTGACAGCAAAAACTTCGCACACCAATGGGTTTGAACAATGGGTTCCCTTCCTCTTTGCCCCGTTTTACTATGAGGGATAGAAAATTGTCTGAACGGGTCAGTGGTTAGAGCACTAAGCTTTCGTAGCGGAAGGTCGTGTTTCAAATCTCACTGGTGACATGTGTATAGTGACTGGATGTCGGAATGAAGTGCTCTAACAGGCTTCAAGGCCCTGATCTAATTGGATTGTCGCGCCAACGATGTTTATTGTAGAGGATTGCCCTAGAGGATTTGGAGTCCTACGCTAAAAATATGGCCTTAAGGAAGATAATGGACGGAAGCGCCATTACTTTTTGAGACGAAAATGAGTGTCGCCGCACACCCTAAAACGCAAGTCTGCTGAGATCACAGCAATTGACATATATCGATCTCATAATTTTACTATTAGAACTGAAACCTATCTAAACCTCAACGTGTTCGAAAACACAACATTCCAGAGTCCATTCGTTTGAATCTTAACTATACCGATCACAAGTCCAACCTGAATAGTCTGGACTTGTGTAACTCCTGTTATGCTTTCAAGTATAAAATAGTAATTATAATCTATGTTGAAGGATTAATTGATTGGTTTTCGCTAAACAGCCTAACTCTCAATTTCTCTTCTTCTCTCTCCTTCCATGGAGGACAGTTTAATTTTCATTACGTGATTCGATGAGTGCTAAAGTTCAGTTGTATCGTGAAACTACAAGATGCGTTTTCAGTCAATGCGATCAGGCAACTATGTTGGTTTAATTCACGTGTGGACTTCACTAATAATACAGGAGGACACTTGCCCGGAAAATGTGTGCTGTACCTGAAGCCAGAATATAAGATAGGAGTAAAAATTCGATCCATTTGTAATCACAATTATCTGCATTTTCAAAACGTAGAACGAATTCAATTGCAATGGTTACCAGAACCACCTCTGCTAATGATCTCCACATGATCTGCCCTCTACTATGCCAGGCAAGTGAGCGGACCTCAGCGAAAATCTTGAGAAAGTAGCAGACTGTGGTTATGAGTGAACTCCGCTGAAGATTCTGGCATTACACTCAATAAGTAATTCACGTTTTGTCTCTTATTTCATTTTGGTTAGCCTCTCAAAATCAGTTGAATCCGCTAATCTTACATTATTTTTCTGGTTTCGTCTGACTTGTGTTATAGCCTGCTCTTCCTCTGATGTTCCGCTGGGCCATCCCATGATGCAGACTCGTGTATAGTTGCATTTCATTTTGCAAATTTTCTTCAGCCCTTTATTTCTTTTTCTGCGCAGTAATTATCTTGCCTTTTTCATCTTCATTTATCCATCCCTTTTTGATCATAACTTAGCGAGCCATTGCTGTCTGCTCATAATTCTCCAAAGACTTGTCATTTAAAAATTAGGTCCTTTTAAACTCGTTCTCAGAAATGAACAGGAGAAAAGTTCTTAAAAAATTGATATTTGAATGCCCCCGTGTTTGTTAACAGCAGCAAACCAACTATATACCAACTGTCAGCCAACTGGTTATTGACATTTTTAGTCGATCTGGTATCCATTGGCTACTCACGTTGACTGGTGAAAGTCCACTTGTTGTTCCCGTAACGCTACCATCAACTCATTCATGCAATAGTTAATCCTTTGAACCATCTATCTCATAGTAGATTTAGAAAGGCAATAAAAACCAACCCCACTACTGAAAGAGACAAAGGCTAAAGACGTAGAAGAAGAGGAGGAAGGCAGTCAAATAGAAAAGTCTCTGGAATTAATTTTTAAACAATAAATAAAAATGTAAATTGCAATAATTGTGGATTCTAGAATATAATAAAGTAACTAGGACTAGGATGGTACTATGCTGTAGGAAGTGAAAGTGGCGAGGGCAACTTAGAACAGGGACCCTCTTTGAGCAGTAAAAGAAACAGGCACTACACAGGAAAAATACTATGCCTACGAAAAATAGGGTAGCGGCTCTGTGAGTGAATATCTGAGTCAAATCGGTATAATAATGGCCGAATTAGGGTAATAATCCTAGGCTCATCCAGCATACGACCATTATCATCTTGAAATAAAATGCTCTCACTCTTCAATACCTAGTATCTAATCTTAGTATCTAATATCTGCGCAACTTGCCATCTGGTATTAAGTATTCTCCCTGGTGTTCCGACCAACTTTGTATAAGTGCCGAACACTTCTTAGACAGTGTATGGAGGTTTCGGCACACTCCGTACATAACCAACACTCTGTGTCCACAGATATCTCTAGCTTCCCCAGGTGCTAGTGTAGTTGACTGTGGCCAGTGGGTATTCCCACTACAATCCGGAGATTCTTTTTGGTGAGGTTTAGACAGTCCTTCGTTCGTATTCCCCAATAATCACCATAAAGTGGTCCATTCGTGGTAGAATTGCCCAGCATAAAAATTTAGTCCAATTGTATATATCCAAAACTTTTAATTGTGTAAGGAAAGAAAGCTATTTGATCAATCAGGTTATCGCTATCCTATTACTGGAAGTCAGTTCAATTTTATAAACTCGCTTATCTTTGAAAGAAAATTGCAATGCTTATTTAAACCCCATTTCAGTACTTCTCCTTGACTAGAGCAGGTAAGCCTAGACATGATTGTTATAGCCACTCAACTTTATTCAAAGTGAATTACATATATACCAAAAACCCAACCTAAAGTCGGTCTTTATATTTATAAGAAAGTCACTCATACAGATTGTAAATAGTAGCCCCAAATGTGGTTCAATTTCGTCTAGAAACTGTTTCTCCTCACTTAAGTAATTACTTTTTTTAAAAGAACCTAAATTCTTTATTCCTGTCGAACAATTATTTCCTTAAATGTAACTCTAATGGACTACAAGAACTTTTCGAAATTTGTTCCCAGGGGTTCTGTCAAGATGTTTAAGGGTTGTGCACCACGTTGGGCGCCATTTGTCACAGACACTTCAATTAAGTTCTTTAGTGTACTTTTATCATTTTTCGTCAAACGTGACCGAATTAGACTGGATATCTCGAAAACGAAGGAGCATGCTGAACTCCACATTCGCTTTGAGTGACAAAAGGGTAGTCCACATTATTCAGGTCAATTTGAACGCACAAAGAAATTCTTGATGGAGTCTTTTTCTCGAGAAGTCAGCAAGGAGCCTCCGAGTGCTTTGCCACAATGTAGCAAGCCGAATATTTTTGAATTCTAAGCTCTGGGTTCGTTCATATTTTCAATGTCGTAGAGAAGAGGGAGCTTTTGATATTTTGGAAGATGCGTATTTTTTCTGGAAGTATAATGTTGCCATTATCATAATTGTCATGCGAATTTCTCCATAAGTTGTGATAACTTCACAGTTGGACAACAAAAATAGTCATCAATATTTGATACTTCAGAAGAGTTGAGTTAGCCACGTACTCAGTCACCTCTTACCTTTCTGAAATATTCCCAGATAACTCCATTTACGTTTAGAGACAGTAATATTCGTATAATTTCTAGTTAGCTGCTTATCATTATTATCAAGGGCGCAACGACCAGTGTCCGGTCTAGGCCTGCCTTAATAAGAAATTTCAGACATCCTAGTAGCTGCCTGGCGCCCTAGTTTGTGGTATTGCTCCATCTGAGCCCTGGTCCGTCGCATCTTTTTTTTTGTACCATAACTACTACCCCTAGTGACTTCCTGGACTGGATCATTTTCACCCATGTGGAGATAACCCGCCTCACAAAACCCACTGACCCGGATTTATTCACAACTCAACGACGGTCATGACATCGCTTAAAAAAATCCTCCTGATATACGCCTCTGATAGAGGGTCCATAATTCTTCGAAGTATTTCCTTCTGGCTTCCTACGGCTTCACTTATGCCCACAAAATGTTGGAGTCAATATAGGAATTTCTTCTTCCAAATTTTATTTCCCAAGTTGTTGTATCTGCCTCCCTTTCAACGCACTGTTGTTGATTTCTTCAAATGGAAGGCATTTAGGGTTGACCCGGATAAAACGTACAAAATTATACAAAGTTTTGTTGATCGTGTAGGTATAACATTGTAGTTATTAGAGGTTAAAATATCGGTATGAAAAGCTTCACGCAGGCGCTTATCAGAAAAATATGCGAACAGGAGAAAATCCCAGATGACAGATTTATTTATTTTAACCTAGGAAAATGGCGGAGCATTTTGTTGCTCCATCCGACCTGCAAAAAAGTATCAAGGATGTCATCAGGGATTATCAAAGCAAGCAGCATCCAAATTTGGCATTTAATAAGAAGCCGACGCTCCATCGTAGACAGCTACTCAATGTTGGTATCTATTTAATATACGTCGCTATAAAACAGTTATACCTGAGCATTGCAGACAAACTCTACTGTACAACATCATGGTTTACTCCAGAAAACCAATTTCACAACTGACGGCTGTTGTTCGTCATTCATTCATTGACTTGAATTTAAAAATTAATGAAATTTTATTGGGCTAGATAATTTTTCACATGCATCTCATGACGCAGTGTGGCAACTGATCTTCTATGCGCACGGGATGCCTGGCCTTTGAAGCGGTGAATTTTTCCACCAGCGGTCGCCAAGTAACCCCCCCCCCTTTCCAAATAATCTGCAAGAGCAGGGTGCATTGTGATTTTTCTGACACTCTCGAGGCTCGCTCGTTCGTTTCTTACCGGTATCACGTTCGCTATAATAGCTAATGAACGCTTGTTTTACACATGCAGCTGAGACGCTGGTAATCCGGTCCCGAGCGGACTGCGAAAAAGTCTATCGACTACCCGTATAATACTTCAAAAGGTCTTCGTGAATGCGAATACGAGTGTAGATCCTTGTTCTGGAACACATTGCCCTCCCTATGCGCTGTTAGTATTTGCTGCAATCAATTCATCTAGTCACCGAAATTGTGGAACCCGCACATCGACATCAGTGGGTATAACTCCTACAGGGATTCGCAAAGATGTTCCATACGTCCACTAATGCGTCTTGATAAGTGTTCATAATCTGAATAGAAATGAGTCGAGGATTTCTGTCTCCTTATTTTTTCCTTTAGGCATTCTATTGTGCTGTCGCTCATGCAACCAGTCTGTGGATGATATGCCCTGATCCCTGCTCCTTCATAACCGATTAAATTAACTACCCTGATCAGTGGTGACGACCTCCGACCATTTAAAAAGGCATATCAACTGTCAATAGAACCATTCCTACTGGGTTGCCTGCATTGGCCGGTTAAAAAAGGACCACCCCTGGTCAGCGCGTGAAACGGTCCATTACGGTGATCCCATAGCGATATCCGTTGAATGGTCGCAGATGGTCCACTATATCGAGGTCTATGTGTTGGAATCGGCGCTCTGCTACAGAAAACTTAAAGTTTTCTTTTTGTATATATCGACCGACTTTGCGGGTTTGCCATGCTAGGGCCATTCGCACTGATTTCATGATACGGCAAATAATTTTTTTTAATTATGTCACTCTTGCATCGGACTCTGGAGTTGGGTGCTTCGTAGACCATGTTGCATATTTGCTGAATGTAAGGTCGTGCAATTCCTCTCGAAAGATCGCAATACTCGTATGCTATTGCAGTTGAATTGTCGATCTAGATGGGGTGCAGGGTAAACTTTTGTATTTGAGCCTAGAAGATCTTACAATTCTTCATCGGCATATTCAGTACTCCATATACGTTAATGATGCTTGGGATTTCTATTCTTCTCTTTTACGGCCACACTCATTTTTTCCTTGCCTATTACATGCTGGATCTCCGTACTGAACTACGCTTTGAAATGCAATTAAGGCATATTCCTAGGGTATGCTTTGCCTGATCGCTAATTGAAGCGATGCATGAGTGCTCAGGCAGTCGTAGATTTCCCAAGCTAAAACTTATCAGCTCCCATTGAACGCTGATTAGCTAGTCCACGGAGATGCCAATTGGAAAAATGCCCCTCCTCCAGGGCAATGTCACGCCATTCTTCGATTTGATTCCCCAAATGCTGCTAGTGTCTTTGGAGTCCAGTTAATTGGAATTTGACAATTTTCTTCGACTATCCTTAAATTTTTTTTATGGCGCTTGGATTTCAGCTACTTCATTCGTGAAATGACGGTAAAAATTCACTATGCTCAAAAATTAGATTTTGTTTCGATGTCTGAAGGAGTCATAAGTCTGCTCTTCACTTGATGGTCTCTTCGACCACCCGTCCCTTTTTAAAAAAATTAATGACTTATGTGTGTGTGTGCATATGCGATACCAGTGATACATTCAAGATGACTGGTCGTGGAAAAGGTGGCAAAGGATTGAGAAAAGGAGGTGGAAAGTTCTTCGTGGTAACAACTAAAATATCACAAACCCAGCAATCTGTCGTTTCGCTCGCCGAGGTGGTGTGAAGCGTCATCTTTGAGGAAACTCGTGGTGTCTTGACAGTATTTTGGAAAAGGTTATCCGTGATGCTGTTACATACATTGAATACGTCAAGAGCAAGACCGTCACCGCTATAGATATTGTCTAAGTTCTCAAGCGCTAAGGACAATGCCGAACAATATTGCTCAACGAGAATTGCAGAATATTGTGGATGCAGTCGCTGGACCGCCGCCATTCGCCTGTCGCATTTTTGGTGCCATGTTTAGTGGACTCGCGGACTGTTGGTCGGTTTGCAAATTCTTTGAATCCACCTCCATTGAAACTCCTGTTTCCAGTGACTATAAAAGTCTCACTGTCAACAGTGAGATTTCTATTGTAACCTTCCGCATGATATCCTAGCTCTCCAAACGCTGACCCATGCGGACATCAGCGGTCGTTGGGTTTAGATTTTCCCTTATGCTCATCTTAGTAGTTACGTCTATAACTATTCGATTCTCTTAAATCAGTCATCATGCTAGGAAATCCGCTCCAGTAATCGGTTTGCAAATATTGGCGTCGGCTTGCGAAATTCAAGGTCGACACGGACATTTCGAATGCCATGTGTGGTGCTTCTCCACATCCGGCATTGGTTACATGTAGACTGTCCACCTTAAGCGACCGCCTCTCACATTTCTTTGCCACTGGAAACTTTTGAAGTTGCACCTGCCTTCGCATTTGCATGCAACGGTCCCGAGCCATCGCGGTAATAACGTCGAGTCCTTGTTGTAGATTTTCGTTGTTCGTTTCGACGAGTTATATGTTTTAATAATACATCTATGATGTTTTCCACTTATCCGGCCATATTCACTACCTGCCTTCTCCAAGTACCCTATTGACGCGGTCTCATGGCATATTGTGACTGCTGACCTTCTTCGATGAGCCGCTGTCCCTTAACAGTGAGTTTTATTTACAGGACTTAACTGCACAAATTCAAGCTGCAAATAATATAGCACTCTTAACATTGATCGGGCTCGAAAGAGAGGGTAGGATAGTCCCTGTGCCCCTCAGTTTGCTTCTTAATCAAATTATGAAAAAGATCTGTGAAAAAGTGAAGTAAATTGCTGTTTTACTCAATGCAACCGGAGGCGCCCGTTGATGACATTAACATTCTTGGATAAAAACATATTGTGTTCAGCCTTAATTATCTAGCGAAGAAGGTAAGGATGAGAGTAAATTCGAATAAGGCTGCTTTGTCCTTATTGACAGTTTCCATAGGCTTATACATCACATGGCCTAAGCATCAAGGACGAAAATACGATAAACTTATGTGTATGGGCACAATAAAATCCACAATAAAAGCAAAAAATTGGCATTATTGAGCTAATCCTTCGTTCATCAGTTGTAATTGTTATTTGTTCAAACATTTAGATAATTCAATGAGAAAAAAGAAAATTGTTAGTAGTAGTCATCGATGCTGGCATCATGCGTATTTTATTACATCTTCCCCCAAGTTTAATCCCAGTTGTTTTAATGTATCCCTAATTGATACTTTAAGCCATCAGAAGCGGGCAAAACAATTACATTTATCCTCAGCCAAAGGTCCACCTCCTGCTGGGGTTGTTACCCGTCTGCACCAAGTGTCTACATCATAAACACGTTCGCAATTTTTATGTATATCCTCCTTGCGCTATACATTATGAACGAATTTTGCTACTCCATAATGCAATCAGGCATAAACCCTGCAAGGATACATACAAGGCAAAATAAGTTCAATAAAAACAAGAAAATTATTGGCATTATAGATATGTATATTGTCTTCAACAGTAAGAGCATTGGCGTCAGGATAATAGCAACAGGGCTTGGAAGTCTTCGTTACTGTTATCATTATCTTAAAGTGGTGGCATTTCTTTGTGAGCAACACGAAAGAAAAAAGCAGACCAGAAAGGAAAAATATAAGAAAAGAACATGAAAATGTTCATATTACGTGCGTACACGTCGACTACATACTCGTATTGTCCTTCAGTCTGATAATAATAAAAGTATTATTGTTGTTCGAGGACAAAGTGGTTCGGTTCGGTTGGTTGGTTGTTCTTAAACCGAGTAACCGGCAAGCATTTGAAGCCCTACCGCGCCATTCAGGCCACAATACTAAATGCGCCACCCTTTACTTTTTTCCATACATATTGTGCAATCTTTTCTCGGTTTAAACCACTTTGGGGAGCCATTCCCAATCCACAATTCACTCATCTATACATATTAGAGAATGCTGCAGATATGTATGCAATACATATGTGTATTGTGTTGTCTTTTCGCTGCCCCGGGTGGTGTTATGTTTACTTTAAGGACTATTCGTGAAGTCGAGGGTAGCAATTTCGATCCAAATGCTACAGTTTAACTGTTCTCTGGAGTCGAACGAGAGCACTGAATTGTTGATGTTGTTTAGTGTTGTCAATTTATTAGAACTTTCTCTGAGAAGATCAAACTGTTATGAATTTGAGACTCCCAGAAGGTCTCCATAGAGACATCTTTACTAAAACACCCAATCGTAAAAAGAATCTTGAAGTATTCAGTTTTGATCCCTAATTAACTTGCTATGCATTTATGTGGTATATAAATGATATAAGTAAATTACCAAAGCTCCTTAGTATCACCTATATGTGTTTACTGAAGACCTCTAATGTAGCAAATAATATGGCAACTACACCTGCGCTTTAACATTACGGATTGCTGGAAATGGTCGACCTTATATTCTCCTATTCTCCCTCGGCTATTCTACGTCATAGATTGCATAGCATAATAAGCAAAGAAAATGTCAACCTTTGTAGGACAAAGAAAACATTGTACTACCACCTGCACGTTATACTATGCACCGGATGCCGTTAATGCCTCAGTGATTCACCACTCAGCGCCACCGTCACCGGTAGAAGCACTGCTATTTCGAAACATAAATTTATCTACGTCAATAGCCCCTTCCCCAATGCAATATGTTCTACCGAGATACCAAGAGCAGAGGTCAATGTGTGAGCGGAACTCCGCCGATATTCGTTGAAAAACTACCTCTGGCGCACTATACAATGCACATACGGACGATGTTTGCCCAGCGTCTCGCAATATATGAGTACCTGATCAACAACTCGTCCAAACGTGGAATGGTCACTTCATTCAGTATAATCAGTTCTGACCATCGGTTCCCACTGTTAGTCAATCTGGGTGAAATGACGTATTCAACAAATGGCATCTTTTGCGGTCGAGGTATAAACGAACATCTCGAATACAAAGTATACATCCGGCGATTTACTCTCGTTTGTTCTGCTGGGCAGCCGCCAAGGTGAGCGAGCGCTTTCAGTGGGGTGGTCGTGCTACCCACGCTGATGACAAATTAATAACTCGCTAAGATTGACCTCACCATCCAACCTGTTCTGCGGTTCCTAGTTGCCTTGGTTGCTAATGCTTGGCGCAGTGCCATCCATTGGGAATTGGCTTCTACGCCTCGGTTCCGCATCTTTTGCTCCTGATGTTTCCTTTTACAGCTGCAACTACCAAGATCCATACTGTACCCTATCCCACCATTTAGCTTACCACGTTTCTCACTGCTAAATAGGACACTATCTTAATCGAGCCCAGTTTCGTCTTAAGCTTTCGAACCTTGTTCAGATGAATGAAAAGTGCTCCGCATCTTGGGCTGCATCTTGGCATGTGATTCATCGGAACCGAATCTATGGAATTACCTCTACACCCAGCACTGAGCTAGTGACTCCTGATAGAAGTAGTCGTCGGCTGTGTTTAGTGGCTAGTGACTGAAGTAATTTACAGCTTTGTTCCGGGATTGATATTAGCTGCTTTCTACCAAATGAGCTTTATAGTTTAACTTCGAGCCGAACACTAGACTCAGGCAGGGGGTGGTGGAAAAGGGAAGATTATACTAATATAATAATAAAAATTCCAATGAAACCTTTATAATTTTCATCTCTGCCCCGTTTTTTCCTCATAGGTTTGACCGTATTCGCTGATTTCTCTCTACTTTTTAAGGTATTCCAGTGAAAACCAAAAAATGAATGATGTGTTCATCGATTGAAACGTAAACAGTTTACAGTTTCCACCGCGTTGTTCGAAGCACTATCTCAATTTTATGTTTAATAAGTTCCAGGCAAAGCTTTCTCATCCATATTGTCTCACTCTCCTAAATTTCGATTTCATAAGGAGACTAGTAACGTCATAGTCTCGACAACGGCTTGTAGTCGAAGATTATATTTAACATATGATTTGGAGCTTGTGATGCAATTAAAGGTTCACAAAGTTGAACTCGTCCTTGATAGCATGAGTCGCAAGCGTGCAGTACCTCCTTCATCAAACGATTCTTTCGCTATCATCACCATAACCACTTTAGACGTGCCCTTATAAACTTTCCGGGCTGGATCATTCTCATCCATACGGACTAAGTGCCCCGCCCACCGTAACCTGTTGAGCCACAACCAGACGGTCGTGGTATCGCTCATCACTTTCGTCGTTATGTAGGCTACAGAATCGTCCATCCTCATGTAGGGAGCCAAAGATTCGTTGGAGGATTCTTCTCTCGAACGCGGCCAAGAGTTCGTAGTTTTTTTTTGCTAAGAACCCTAGTCTCCGAAGAATACATAAGAACCGGCAAGATCACAGTCTCATACACTAGGAGCTTTGACCATATGGTCAGACGTTTCGAGCGAAACAGGTTTTGGAAGCTGAAATAGGCTCTGTTGGCTACTAACCACCGTGCACCGATTTCACCGTAATAGCTGTTATCGGTTGTGATTTTTGACCCTAGATAGGAGAAATTTTCAACGATTTCAAAGTTGTCGTCTTCTCCCTTCATTGCTTTCGTTTGACCAGTGCGATTCAATGTTGTTCATTCTTTTGGTTAGTGGATATAGTCATGCTTACCATATAATCTCCTTAGACTCTTCTCATTCGCATACTACACGTTCCTTAGTTTCAGCCGATTCTTGAGAGCTATACAAATTTCCTCTATGATGGAGATGCCATCAGACCTTTACATTTTATTGCAACTAATGTTGAACTGATGCGAATGGTTGCCGAGTGATGTTCTTTTACAAATCGTGCTCACTCTTTTTTTCTGGATAGTTCGAAGAGATGTCTTCCATTCTGTGTTCGTCTGATTTGTGTAACATGTGGTGTTATTATGGCTTCGCTATTGAATTTCTTCTCCCTTTTACCTCGGATCTTCCTTGGTTTAAATATAGTTCCAAATGCGCTTGTATCTCTTTCTTTGCCGGTTGCTCTGGCCCTAACATTGGACAAACTTTTGGTAGATGTTTCCTCCGTGTTTTTAAGCCCGCTGATATTGAGCGAAAATCAGAAAGCAAAATCAAGGCGGGGAAAATATGCAAATGGGTGCAAATCCGCAAAGATGGAGGAGTTTACGAGGTTACGTACACCAGTTTCTCGGTACGATGATTGAGTTGAGTATCAGCCTCTCAACCTCGTTGCCCGGAGTTTCAATCCCAATTGTCGTCCATGATTGTTTTTGTCTTTGTGCTTATACGTACGGCATTAACGAAAGGCTATGGATCGGATCCCCTTTACTCCTACTGAATAGGAGACATGTCCAATCACTGTCAAAGGAGAGAAGACATCTGTGAAAAGCGACGCAAAGATCTGTAACTTTGCTACCCTCCACGAAAGATCTGGTTGATCCTTGGAGAATTCCACCACAGACAATACTTGAAACTCAAAAGAGAGATGTATTTAAAATTAGAAAAAATAGAAAATTAAAACAGTTACTAACTGTCCCCAGGCTTGAGCACCTTCGACAAGCTGAGGGTGTGCTAATAAGGAGCAAATGTCCTAAAATGTTGTAAAATGTCACTGCATTGAATTTATAACTTTAACGATGACCAATTAATTAAGTTAACTATTGCACACGGCAAGAACAGAGCCGCACCTAGCTAGAGCTAACTTCACTGGAGAAATTTGGCGACTATAATCATTCAAGTCCACCTCTACCGGAATGCCCGTCCACACACACTTCCACGGCACATTTTTATCCAAATTCGGTATTCTTCACCTCCAGTGTTTGAAATCCAAATAAGAGAGGCTGTTTTTTCTCGAAGTAAAATATACAGAGTTCTGCGCTCATGGTAGCAACGAAGGTAGGTTAACGATTTCCAACCACCAAATTCATAGGTTTGGGGTGTTTGCATCCTTTGCCGCCGCCTCCTATGATAAGGCGCATAAGTCAAACAAAGTTCAAAGCCAAACGAATTTGCTTCAAATTGAAATGTGTTGAAATAAAGCACCGAAATCAATATCGAGGGCATCCTCACGTTCACCTTACGCTGCCCTCCTACATAATCCCAAAAACCCGAAAATCAATGTTCAAAAATAAAGAAGTCTCACAATTTCACTGATAAGTTAACCTTTAAAGGACTATACATTCATGCATAGAAACAGGCACCACATCAAAATGTATCTGGTTAATATAACTGTGCAATCCTAAAATTCCCGAAATTATCATATCTACCAGGCCTCTCGCGAAAGTCCTGCAAACACAACATCGGCAACCCGAAACCTCCTTCAAAGTAGCATTCAACTCCCGACAGACACAGACGTTGTCGTCGTTGAAAATAAAATATTCTCTCTCCCCGGCATGTAAGGCTCATTTCTTGCATTCATTCACCCACTCATTCAAGCAACAAACAATATTAGATTTTCATTTTTTCTCCATTTTTTCCCATCCGTGCCAGTGAATGAGGCAAGAATAGAAACAAAGCCCAAGCAAAAATAACAAAAGGAACGAGCAAATTTTTCCCTCATTTTTGTGTACATAAGATTTGAGCCTAAATGTCGCGTAAGGCTGACTACAGCTCGAGTGTCCTCCCATCATATCCGGCTTTGCTTCCCCAAACCTAATATTTCTCCCCTTCAGCTGGCTAAGGGCGCGAAACCCAACTTGAAAACGCTATGTGTTATAAAGCGAAAGGTAGTGTGAGGAGCGGAAGGAAGAACTTCAATTGTTGAATGCATTTAGATTAATCGTGTGGAACTAAGTAAGTGGGATTAAATTTGACGCACAATCGATTGATTTTTGTAGCGATTGGTCGGCCGCTGGCAGGCACTAGATATTCGAGTGGATACTATGACGACATTATTACAAGTTGCTTTGCTGCTCGATGGATTCCGGCCCGGACCGGATATATTGTCCTTAACGCTTTACGATTGTGATACCCTCTCGCCCTGATTGTGTAATAACGAATAGTTCGTGTCCTCGTCCTGGCCAGGGTCGCGCGTTGCCGTCTATCTTATTTCAAATAATTGGATGAAATGAAGTTTGTAGTAAGACACAATAATAACTTGTGATTGTGTCCTAATGAAAATGGCACAAGAGTTCTTGTAGTCGAGACAGTTCCCGGAGGTCTGTGCCATGTCAGACGCAAATGATTGTAATATTGTCGTAAAGTTTTATTGGCTAAACACAATGATATTGCAATATTCGGGATATTCGAGTGAGGAATTGGAGGTGTGGAATGGCAATAAATTGTTCAATGTAATTAGTTGATTTCCGTTGGAGCATTGGAGTATTTTCCCCGGGATATTGATTATGTTTATTTTGGGTACAGAGACCATTAAAGAGGAACCAAATATGAAGCGGAGGAATGAGAGCGATATGCATATTTAAGAAATGATAATGAATCCTGAACTTAGATTCTCATTCCATATTCCTTAATTATTCAATCTGCTTCGAGTGATTGATTGGAGTTTCCAAAGGTTATGTTGTCCTTTTCTCGTTGTCCTTTGGGTTAGACTACTTCCGAAGGTAATTTTTCTGAAAACTTTATTTTCATATCTTCGTCCTTTTGTCTGTGATGAAATTTTCAGATTGCTAGCGCATAAATTCCATCCATCCAACCTAATGAAAAGGTCACAACAAGGAGGAAATTTCAAGTGCATTTTGAATCCCAAACTTATTGTCTTAATGTGTTATTTACCACTTTGGATTAGTTAATATCTACGTTTAAATAAGGTTTACTTCACCTGCTCCCTTAGACAATTAGATTTCAAACAGGCATTCATACAATTTATATACTATATACTATACTTATTTTTCAAAAGAGCTTTGGGTCGCAAGCAGTTCTCATAAATAAAAGGACCTTCGGCTTGACCACTGTGATTTTACGCAGCGATCAATACGAAGGGCAATCGAGTAAAAGAGTAAAGACGGAGCAAAACCGATTTCGACAGTTTTGTGAAGTGCTATGACCAGACCAAGAACATTGGTTGGCTGGTATTAATATCCAATCCAAGCGCCTTTTTTTTCTAGGCCTAGATCCATTTATTTGAATGCAGTGAACCGGTCACATATATTCGAAGTGTCTGACATGAGAAGATGATTTTGTTGTCACATTCTCCGGCGAAGTCATTATGAAGGGCGTCGCCGATCACAAGAGAAGTAGTATAAGCGACAAAATAGAGAATTGTAAGACACCGTCTTGGATGTCAACTTCCTTAAAATTTGAAATAATTGCACCACGAATCATTTACTTCTAGATGTGTCTCTTTTGTATCGCAGGAATGTTTCTCCGATGCAAAAGAAATTTGCACATTGTTCTCCTATAATCGACAGGGTATAGATCTGATGAGTTCAGAATGATCAACCACAGAAAATGGCCCACTCTGAGCAAAACTTTCGAAATTTTCAAGTACTTCAGTATTACTTTGACTAGTGTAATAAGTTTTCAACAGCAGGGGAAACGCAAATGCCGAGTATTCTACTTTGAGATCCAAGCAAACACCCCTATCCTTCAATCCTTAGAATAGTGTTCTAGGATGTTGAAATAGGCATGTACGACAATTCCGCAAAAAATTGCAAGTTGGTCGGCTTCACTCCCTTTTAAGATTTTGTGTGAAACCAATCGAGTCGATGTCTGTCTGTCCGTCTGTCACACCCGATTTATTCGAAAACGGCTGAACCAATTGTCACAAAAATTGGTGAGATCATGTGGCTGTTACCCTTATATTCAACAAGTGCCGCCATTTTGAGTTAAATTTAAGGCGAGGAAGGGGGGATCCCCCCGTATCAAATGAAAAGACTCAATTAATGCTTTTCGAGACTAGTCCCATATTTGACCCCGTGTGAAACTTAAGGGAGTGAGGGCTCAAGACATGACCCCCAAAAAGTGTAACAGATCTCGTTCTCAGAACCTATCCAACCGGAAAATCTGAAAAAAGTCACGAAATCTATCGATATCTGCATAAATAAAGTTAATAATAGTATATTAGCATATTTTAGAAATTTAGCCGGAAACCCCCCTTAAGTCCAAGCTAGAAGTACACTTGGCACTTGTATAAGGAATAACATAAGGCATTACTTTGGGAAGTTTGAAGAAAATCCAACTATCATTAACCAAGTTATAGAAGGTGAAGTTTTCAACTTGTGTATTCTAGAACGTATATGACGTCATCATAACATATTCATTTGTCAATATCACAGGAGGGAAACATTTCGTTTTAATTTTTTAATCATTTATGTATCAATATCTATCACTCGAGGTAGACATATGTATGTATTTATATAAAGCTTTGGGGTGGTGGCCTAATTCAGACAGATATATTTATACATTCAATAAGCGGTATTCAATATACGTACTTTACATGTATACTTTTATTTTTACTTTTATGGACGAAGTAAATCGAAAATAAGTGTACGATCAATTTATATATTTTTTACATGCATATAGAATACAGTATTTGGTAATAGGCTATGTTTGTTTGTTTAGCGTGAGCATAATATCCACGTCTGTAGTATGTACGTATTTCTTGTAGTCTGAAAAAAATATGTAGGAATATTTAAGACTCTTAACCATATACGAATGGAAAAATGAGCGTAGAGCATTTCTCACATGAGATGAACACGAAATCTTTATCCCCAAAATGCCCGCTTCCTTGTTTTATTATCAGTTAGGCTTCGTTTGTCGCTGATATAGCTGCAGGGTAAACGATAAAGAACACAACACAATATTTTACAATTTGCGTTGTAGACAGCAAGTGGATATAAGAGAATACAAATGGCTACCTAGGTCATAGTCATAATAATTGAGAGCAAATGCAATCCCGACCACCTCGTGGCATACTGCTACTGTTTCAAAATTAAATGCTCTAAAACTTTTTCATAATTCATAAACCTTCCTTTGCTGTATAGTTCTGAATACTAGCCGGCTACCAAAGACAATGAATGTCACCTCGCCGTAGAAAGCCAAAAAAAGTCAAAAATGTTGTATTATGTCATGACGATTCTCTGATCAAATCCGAAATGAGGACACCGGTGGGCTCTATGGGGTTGCAGCGATCGTGGATTGCGAGAGAGGCATTTTCAATGGTATGGACATTCAATCCGCGCTGACAGTGTGTATTATGGGAGCTGCAGAAATCTTTCTGAGATGCCAAACTCCTCGAATTCCTTTACATCATATTCCCATCTACTGCTATTATTATGAGGAATACCTATGATATAGGTATACGTACAATGTTTCTGTAGAAAATTATAATAAATCATCTTATAACACCAATATATTGTTCGACAGGTCTTCAACACGGAATCGTAGTTCCTGTATTGGCCATTCCTGTTTTCCATTTTTGTTTTTCCTGCTTGATTTTAGTCGCTAAATACTCACCAACTAAAAGGCTATGGTGTGACTGGCACCTTTAAGTAATTTTAGTGTGCTTCTCCAAGAAGGGGATAGTTGTCATCTGAAACACTCTATATGTAAACCTATTTAGCCACAAGTGGAAAATACTTCCTTAATTCTTCTTCTCAATCCTTCTAAATTTGTATTTTTACGACCGACTGCATTCCAGCACTAATATTTTCTCTGATATTATTGCATTGCTAATTTTGAGGTTTTTATAGGTTACGACGGGGCACTTGCACTTGGGCATGGCAATTGCAATGATAATTCGTACTTTTTGCTGTCATCTTTTAAAAATAAGACCCCTGGGACGAATTGATGTACTTTTTCAAAGTTGTTATCATCCACTGTGATGCTTTGCCTGTTGGGGTACTTTTTGTATTTGGATCATACGCTTTGCTCCCGATTGCTTGCTATTCTGCCTAACCTTTATTTCTTGAAGCACTTCCTTCACACGTCTTCATGGTAACCTAGTTAACTGTGTGTATTTTGTCGACAGGAAGATTCTTGAATCGGCTGAAGTCGCCCTGCTGATCAGATTGAGTGGCACTTAGTACCTAGCTGAATTCGTGCGTAACACTCTCTATCTTCCGTCTTGCTCTCATTAGCCAGATCTGTTTCGAATGGACTCTTAATTCTAGGAATAGTTTATTCAATGCAATGCTTCATGCTATCGTAATCTTGGTAGAAATTCAAGAATAATTGATATGCGTCGGCACCTGGGTATTCATTTACGATGACTCCAATCATTGAACACAAGTTTCGATTGAAAACCTCACCACCTCGAGACCCGTCGTTTTCACTGGAACTAGCATCCTGATTAAGTCTTGACATTGGAACCAGCAGTACTATACTACCGTCACAATGTTGTCCAAGGCTTTGAAAGTGATTCAAGGGTCTTTCTGAGTGGTTTGAAATAGGTGCATCTACGTTTAGATCTCCTTGTCATCTAAAACCAAAAGATTTCTGGATCGGCATCCAAAAGGTCCCATGCCTTATTGTAGTTATCTGCAAAGACTCCAACTCGCTTGACATCCTCTAGGACTGCGCTTTGAAACATCACTCGCCTTTTTGTCTATACTATATTCAAGCCATCTTAAACAAAGTTGAAGATACTTCTGAAAGATTCATACTTACTAATAAGGAAGGGACCGGCGGGCTGAGTCTGCTCAAAGGAGGAACTACTTCCCCGGAGCTAAGTCTAATAAAAAAGAAGAAGATGATGTTATTTCTCCGAATACGAGCCATTGGTTCTCGAACAACCTGGGCATTCCACGCTGAAAAGATACCAACTCCAGTCAGTTGCTTTACTATCGATGTCATTGGTCAAATTGTATTGTTGTGATCCTATATCTAGTAATTTCACCCAGATGTGCCCTTCAAATTCGGTGGGTCTTCCTCGCCAAGGTTATCGTCCCCAGCAATGCACGCGTGAATGCGCTCGATAAACCATTTTGCTCTTAAGTATGCAGTGCCCCGCAACGAATTCTAGGGAAAACAATGCTGTGATTACTCATGAAAACGAAGTAATTTCTTTGAATTTCTTGCCATTGTTCTTCGAATCCTTCACGTGATCTTTTGTCTTACCTGAGTTTACATAAAGGTTTCCGTATATCTTCAATGTTACTCCCCCAACTGATTCTAAACAACAAATTCCAGAGTAATGTTTACTCCTACTACGAAAAAAGTGGGGTAAACATTCGGAAGCTATTTACTCCCCGTGTCTGTCACAATTGATCCGGAAGCTGGTAAGCTTATTATGACGAATTTGGTTAGAGTATTGTTCCTGTAGAACTCTTTACATCCAATGAATATCATCATTTTCAATACCGTTTAAAAGTACACATCTGAAAACAGGACAAACATGTTTGTTCTAACAATTGGGATATAAATCAATAAGTATCAATAAGTGCTTTTCGAAACTAGCCTCATTTTATCAGCAATTGGAGTATAGGGTAAGTGGAAGCCCAAGAAATAGGAAACTTGGAGGGAGATCCAAATAAACGCATTATCAAATGTAACAGGGCTCGCTCTTAACTTATTCTACATATTAACAAAAATCACTTAGTACTGCTTTCTGAAATCTAAGTTTCAAAATGAATTCCATTTCGATATCCCTTTGGAACAGTATTTTGTCAAATTTGCTGATAAATTCCTTTCAAGTTCATTCCAGGAGCACAAGTACTAACCATACTGCGATCCACAATACTGGGAATTTTATCTTCATTGAGATTCTACAGTCCATTTCGGGACTGGACCTTGGCCAGTCCATCATAAGTTTTGTATCTTCGTGATCGTTTGAAACTTTTTACTTGTCAAATATTTCATTAAATTCCTGGTTGTGCCTGATTCACCGTCAATCCTTATCATGCTTCTCTCCGATAACTCTTCTTAGAGCTCTAATTTTAAATGCATTCAGCATTTTCTCAAACGATTTCTTAAGGATCCATGTTTCGCATTCAATGTGTAATACAGGTTTAGGACTTGCAGATGAGAAGCTTCCTAATCTTAGGTATGCAGCTTGATGGAAGACGGAAGTTTTGCAAGCTGGATTCGTTTCTTAACCTCGCCTGAAGATTTGGTAGAAACATTACTAAGTCAAAAACAAAGTTGTAATAGCTTAAAACTGTGTGAATTTACTGTTATCATAGAATGGCATTGACATATCAATAGCAGACTAAAAATATATCAGACAGTAATATACCTACGCACGCAAAACCTTTCATACCCAAAATCTCACCTTTCCAGGTTTGACATGTTATTCAATATGAGGTTCATTGTAATTCCTCAGAATACTTTACTAATTTCGCCATGTGTCTCCTGCTTGTAACGAAAAACTCTCTCAAGGATTCCGTAAAGATATTTAGAGGAAAAGAAATGAAAAGTATATGTCGAATATATTTCAGCCCACGGATTGTATGCGAAGGCAACTTGGAAGGGTTATACGACATAAAAACTACCATAAACCATTCGAACTGAAAGAAGGCTTTGAAATGTGATTTTCGGAGTAGTGTTTCTTCTTCTCGCAATCCCATACCATCGTCAGGAGATTCACAGATATCAATTGAAAGCTGCCATCGATTTTCACTCTATCTTTACAAAGTCCATTTTACAATTCCCATCTAATACTGTCAAATTTCACCATCGCCCCTTATACTTTCCTAATACGTACAAACAACCCAAAAGCATGCTACAAAGTGTTTATAAACACAGAAATACCCGCACCGAAGCAAAGCAGATTGTCTAATTCGATAAGATGCGCACAGGATCCAGAATCCAGACAATGAAGTTGTAATGCACTTCAATTTCGCAGGAGGCGTAACTTAATCTTTGCCAGTCACTACTATTTGTCCTGCCAATACACCTCTTCATTCCAATCCACGTGTCTGCATGCATAGAAATGGCACGTGCATCTATGTACACTGCATCTCATCTCATTTTTGATAAAATTTCAAAGCCAACGATTTTCTCTATTCGCCTGCACACACGCCTCTACTTAGTCCTTTAATCGGCAGAAAATCGCTAATACCGCATTGCCGGCACGTGTGTCCCTGCATTTATCATAAGTGGCCACGCTGTGTGCCCCTAATATCGTCCTGCCAAAATCACGTCGTCCTTCGTCAAAGTAACCGCACAATTCGCTATGCACCCCTCAATTCCATCATAGCCTCTCGTTACTCGAGTAACCCAATCTCCCCCATCTTGGCATCTTTCGATCTCATCTGATGTCCTCAGCTCAGGCGAAAATCTGTGTCAATTAACTCCACTGATAATCAAATTTCTGTCTCTGCCTTCTTCTGGAAAGGCTGTTGCTTAGCGGAAAAGGCAAAAGAAATAACATATACAAGGGAACCTCAATTTCGATTGATATCAAAATGAGGGAAAACTGAAGTATCGTGCGTTGCGTTGGTTTTTATTTAACCCTCATCAAAAGTTGCTCTGCCGACTGGCTTGCAATATTGCGGAATAAAGGACATGCCGAGAAAGTTACACAACATTGGGGATACGCTAAAGTATCCTTGTAATATGAGAGGAGGCTTGAAACAAAGCTATCATCAGTCCTTGGTGTCGTCGTCATTTTTCCAACCCCATCTTTATTTTTACCCATTCTTATGTATGTAGACACCCTTTTCCCGGGAAATACGTTTGCCAGATTTTTCCTACACTTGTTGATAGATGACCGACTTCCAGGCACGTATGTTTGTAACCTTTGAAGAACTATCAAGCACGCCTGGTGCTCAGAATATGTTCCTGGCAAGACTTTGGGCGTTCTCGCTAAAATATGACAAGCCATTTCAGCCAACCAAATTAAGAAAACGTCGCTTTACGTCACCTTCATGAAAAGGGCCCGCGTTATTGTGCCAAGCACAATGGGTGCTATACTTTTAATACAGAATATTTTATTACAGCAATTGAAATTTTTCAGAAATTTGATAAGCTCTGACGACGTTGTGGTAAAATATGGAAAATATGTTATTTGTTTCAAATAATTTGAATGAAACTCCTAAAAATATTGAATATTCACAATTACGCATAAATTAATACACCGGAACATCCTGAATTAAAAGGGACACCTTTATTTTGCCTGAAATGCAAAGTTGATTTTTACAACTCGTCAAAAATAAGGGTGTTAATCATTAAGAGCTCTCATAAACACCAAAAACGGACCCTCATTTCCATTCTTTCTAGAAAGTGGAAAGTGCAAGAAAGCAGTATTGTAACACTCCTCCAAACTAAAGCTGTTGACTTCTTAACGAAGAGACGAAAACTGTTTTAAATCCAATTGAAGGATATCTCCATCCGCATATGTCATTAAAAAAAATCCCAAATGAATATGACATACTCCATGACCAGACCGCGATCTGTCGACTTTAGATTAAGAAGAGAATTTATCACGTGAATTTCAAAAAGGGCCAAAATTTGGGTCACGGCATCTATTAGAATGTTATCTATGAATATTTTTTAGAAGCGGAGATGTTCTTGCATTATTGCATTTAAAAGTTTCTAGTCGAATTTTATAGTACTCTCACGCCAATATGAGAAATACGCAATAGAAAGTTTTCAACGAAGCAGGGAATTTGCAATAATTTAACATAATTTCCAAGTTTAAATTTGAAAAGCGCTCGTCTAGAGTAGCCATTTCTATAGTCCAAATCGTGTCCCACTCTCCCGCTATTGATCGTTAGCCCGTATTTATCTCTTCCATCCTCATATAAGACGTCGACAAAACGTTCGGGACTTTTCCGTCAGAGATCTAGACGTGCTTTTCATAACGGTTTTATAAGAAATTTTCCTACACTAAATACTTAAGCCTTAAGAGATCCTGAACTGATGCCATCAATCATTAGTGTATTTCTAAAACCTCTTCTCCGGCCCGGCTCCGTTCGACTATGCCGTATCCCTTACAATCCCGCAATACTCCCAGTGAAATTTTCGAAATATTTGCATAGCACAAAAAAAATTTTACACTGAAAAAGAAACTTGGAATTAAGGTGGATAAAAAAATATATCCCGGGCACATTTAGTGAGCAGAATACATAATGTACAGAGGAGAGAGAAACTGTGCCTTTTTCCTTTTCTTCTGTTGAGAAAAACTGCACGAGGCAAAAATATGAAAAGACACCGTAGATGGCGAAGAAAATGGTTTGTTGGAAGAATGATGGGGATTTGTTCGAAGGATAATGGCAATAAGTAAAACGAAGAATATATTATATGATACTCTCGAAAATGGTAGAGAATTTGTTGGGCAGTTAAAGAGATTAAATTCTGATTTCACTGTTGTGTGGCTCTAAGTCTAGAGCATGTTCGGCCTACGAACTTCAAGTTGAGCCTTAATTTATATTTTCCAAGTAATTCACTGATTTCTATGGTTTATTATGACTGGAATACTTTTCAAGATATTAATAAGATGTAATTTCGTTTTAATTGGTCAATCTTGCTAATGAATCTAGGAAAAAACATGGAAAGGGAAAAGTTACGTTACGGTTTCGACTCTGAAGCAATTTGAAATTCCTGCGAGAATGCGTTACGCACAGACAGCTACCACCAGAACTTTGACGAACGGAGAAGCAACTTCACAGACGGAACAAGGAAGCCTGGGAAAATGAATTGATCTGTGAACTCGAGAAGTACAGGGAACAATCCCATCAGGTGCGGAAGTTCTACCTACCTGAATCAGCAGATGAAGCCATGGTGTCCAGACAAAGAGGCAAATCTGATTTCCAACCGCATGGGCATATTGGAGAGATCAGTTGAATATTTTGATGAACTGCTCAACAATTCGAATATCAGGGACTTGTGACTTCGACCAACTGAAGACCTAGGATAAATAGTGCCACTACCAAGAATAGAAAGCATGATGAAGAACCATAAATTGCGAATATTCGATGGAATTACAGCTGAGCTGGTTAAATATTCAACCGACTAACTACATCAAACGGATGATCAGCTTATACTTAAGGTGTGAGGAAGCGAACCTATGTCTAATGGTTAGCACCGGAGAATTATTTGTTTGAAAAGGGGGATATCACTCAGTTCAGCAATTATACAGGTAGTAATTTGCTGAATACGGCACCCGTTGGAAAAACTGTTTAAATACAACCATCACTTCATTGAATTCAAGGCCGCCTGTGATAGCAAAGCCATAGTAGAACCCTATATGGCCATAAACGAATTCTGTATCCTGATTAAATTATGGTTAAGATAAACCTGACCTATCCGCGAGGCCAGATAAAAGCAACATCACTCTCGAGACTTTTCATCACCAACAACGAGAAGGGCAGGGAAAACCCAACCATGCACCTTTTTAACCTGGTCCTGGAAAAAGTGATCTGCGACACTTATAGATAAATGCACCTGGAAGAAAAACCCGGAAATGAAGTCGGCATCATTATTTGCATTTAATTTAATCAGCCGGAATATCGCAGGCCTCCACTTTAGAGTGCAAGTTGAAAATTTCTCCTGAGCTAACAGCTATGAAGTCCGCCCACGGTTGTTGGCAGCCACCAGAACCTACTTCAGTTCACAAAAACTGTTCCGTTGGCAAATTTGCACCATAGGATCAAAGCTTCTACTGTACAAGACAATGATCTTGCCAGTCCTCATGTATTCCTCGGAGAATTGGGTTCTTAACAAGAAAACTCACAAATTCTTAGCCATGTTCCATGCAAGAATCCTCCGATGAATTTTTAGCCACCTACAGGAGGACGGTCGGTTCCATTGCCTATGTTGGTTCTTGATAAGATGCGATTGAATAGGCTACTACCTGCGCTGATCAACTAATTCGTATGGGTCAGAATTATCCTGTCCAAAGAGTCTTCCTCTTCTGCCTTTGTCCCGTTCACAAGCGGGGTCGGCTCGTCGTGATCTGTTACGTCATTTAGTTCTATCAAAAACCTGATCTAGATGCAATCGCGAGACTTTCAAATCACCATCCAGCGCATCAAGCCACTGTTGTTTCGGCCGGCCTTTTGGTCGCTTACCATCAACTTCGATGTTCAGACCAATATTGACAGGTAAATTCTCGTTTGCGCGAATTACGTGACCTTACCATCGAAAGCGCCTCTCTTGCAATTTTTCCACGATCGATGCAACCCCATATCCATCGCGGATATCCTCAGAGTCTATAAAAGCAATATCTATTGTAGAAAAAGGAGGCGTGGCAGATCCTGCCTGAGATAGAGTGATGACGTTGATGGACCTTGGCAAAAAAATTACGTTGTTTTGAGTTGCTTATTAAGGCATGTATATGCACACCGGTTGTTGTTCAGTTGATGATGATTAAACTGTTCACACTTGCAGAAAGCCTCCTTTATCGCAGACTGCGAATGGTACGTATTGAAATACTGCAGAGCCTATACACTATCCCCGAAAATTGTTAATATGACGGAATTTGCAATTTTCTGTGACGACGATTTTGACCTATTTTTGTGACAACAAGCAGGGAATATTTCGAAAAAATGTTTAAGCCCTAACTCTCTAAAGAGTTACTACTACTTACTATTTTCCCCCCACTTAGTCGATTTCTCGACGGAATAGGTAGAAGAATCGATCTTTGCTGTCACGCAAAAACTCATGCGCTTTAATGCAGGCTTAAAATAATGTACTTGCAATTGGAATAGATTTATCAGCTTCGGCCCTGCATTTCTTTCCTATGTATAATAAACAAGTCGGGAAACCGGAAGCTAGACGCTTCAGGTATGAAAGGTTTTGTGTATTTCTGTTATAAAGAGATTTGAGTGTGCATTTGTCCCATTAGTATGTTTATGCCTATATTATGTGAAAATATCCACTTTCAAGTGATATTGACATTCAAAGTCTTGAATTTATTATAACTTTGTTAGTAATAGTGTGATTTTCACCAAATGTGGTAGGATCATGGTCTATAGTAATGTACTATTATTAACTTTATTTGAACAGAAATCGGTATGGAGGGTATTTCGGAGCCTAGGCACCACATAGTGGCAGCCACCTGATTTTTCAGTTAAGTGGTTTCTGAGAATGGGTTCGTTAAAGAAATGATCAATTTCAACCCCCCGCACTCCGCACCTTTCCATGTTAAAACCAAGACCAGCTTCGAAAAGTACTAACCGAGACCTTTAATTTGATATCCCACATGGCTATATTTGATGAAAAAAAATGTACACCCCCCTTTTGCATGTATGGGGACACCCCCTTAAATTCGACTTAAAAGGATCTAACTCACTACATGCGTGACGGTTCACAGTTCCCACCTATTTGCCAAGTTTGGTGTCAATTGCTAGCAAGTTTACATTACCGAATTCGAAAAGAACATTTTGTAGCAGCTAGAAAAAGCTACACCACAGGCAACGGCCATTAAATAGACTATTTTACGAAATGCCTCAAAAAAGACCTGATTCCGCGGAACTGCATTTGCCCCTTCCCCTAAATTAAACCAGTTAACTGTAGGGGAGTAACCTTGGCTGCATTCAAATTCATTGCCCCCTATTTGATTTTTCAAAATCTTTCAAGGACTTATCTTTGCGGCAGACTCAGATGTTAAAAATCATGAACCTAAACTAAACGAAGAATAGTCCCAAATCAGGGCTATTGATGGATATCCCATTTGGTCTCCCTCGATGGTATGGTCGAGACATCCGCATTATTCGTAACTATTTTCCCTTTAAATTTCAAGGCAACAACCTAACAACCAGTCAAATTCTTCCAGACCAAACAAACCGAATAAGGCTCAAGAAAAAAAACAGGTATAAGTTATTAAAACTCACGTAATTTAAGTGAATTTCCGGAACCGGAGTTCACTAGAATTTCATTAAGTCACTGATACTATCTCCCCTTATAATCGGTGGGATTCTTCATGCTGCCTTCATTTAAGTTTAGCGAATGGGAGATAAGGAGAGAGTCGGTAAGAATACAATACTCTCCCTATCTATATCGATGGAAGGGAAACCGAAAACGTCAAACAATGTTTATACTTTGGTTGGCTCTGATTCTTCCAATGGGGACAATGGGCTCAAATCAAGAACTTTGACACGCTGTCCAGATATACGTAAATGTGTTGATCAAGCGGAAGCGTACGGTCGCGGTTCAAACCTCACTGGTGGTAGTGGAATTTGTATCGTCGGATAACAGTCGACTCAGATGTGAGTACCTGAGTCAAATCAGGGTAATAATCTCGGACGAGCGCAATGTTGGCAACATTGCCTCCTACAGTGTTATTGTAGTGTACCATTACGTCTTGAATGAAGTGCTCTAACACACTTCAAAGCCTTTTTGATGGACTCAAGTTTCATGTGATAATGTGGATTTACGTTGCTATCATTACACCGATTTGTACCTATGTATCCATAGTAGGCCAAGGCATTTTCATTGCAAAGAACTGCATGCGTGGTGTAACCAGTGCTATGAGCACGACATCCAATGCAACGAAGCGTTGCTCAATTTGCAACGCTTGATATAGGTCTCAGAACACTGCTATGGAAACAGACAAACTCGATAGGGCGTATGGAGAATGAATAAACGGAAGAGGCTCACAGCCTTTAGAATAACTGAATCCAGTTCTTGTAGTACCTTATAATTCCAAGATCCTCGCACATTTGTTTGTTAAGCGATAAAAGGTTATTTGTAAGCTCAACGGAAACTGAAACAGACCAGAAACAAATCAACCCCTAAGTCTACCTATCAAGTGAAAGCAGTGGGCGTGGATTTTTCTCGGTCCTTCAATGACGTTTAAGATTGAAGTATAGGTTGTTCTACAAGCGACATCCGGGTAATTGACGAACGATTAAATAACATTTGCATCACAACCTGCAGGAAGGGCCAACCAGCTGGGATGGCTTTAAGCGTTCTTCAAGTCGCCTGGAAAATCGTTCAAAAATTCAGAATTAGTTTGAACTTTATATCTAAATTCATTCATTCCGTGGAACTACCCTAGGCATCTATTGACTGTGGGGTAAAGATAATTAAAATATACGATATTTGCATGCCTAGAAAGAGCCAAGCCGAGAAAAGCCTGTGAACGGTGCCAAATGAAGAAGGTGATCCAAGAATTAATATGCCTAGAGGAACTGGATGCTGGAAACCTAGAGCTAATTTCGTTTTATTCGGAAATTAAAAAGAATATGGATCTAAATTTCCTACGGATACTGTGGTATTACCTGCATATAGTGAAATTAGAGTAAAGCTTACTCTGTGTTTCGTCTAGAATACATTTTTCTGTTGACGGTATCTCGCGATGAAAACTCATATTATTTCACCTTATTTTGAGGACACGGGCGGAATGGAACTTGAAATATTTTGTTAGATTCATTGACCAGACAGGTAACGTGTACTTCCTTTCTATGCCGTCATGAACTTTAACCAAATTACTCTAAGTGCGCAACAAAAGGAAGAAGTTTGATTCGCGAGTCATCGCATTTCTGTCATCTGCTCCAATGATGAAAAGGAGTTGTAATTATCAAAATATAGCTAAGACTGCCTTGCAGTAATATCCTCTCCAGGTCAGTAGGTAAATTATGAATAAAAATGAGAAGAAAGTTTATATCCTCCAAGTAGTAGGTTAGCAAAACTATTGGTATACATTCTCACCCTTGGTTGCTTTGATTTCAAAAGGCTTGTTCATGCATTCAAAAAACAACATGGTTAGGAATACTTGTGGTTATTTCAACGCCCGACGGGACAATCGTCGAGATGGTTGCAGTTAAGCCTCCCGATCTCATTGTCGCGGCTTAAAGTCCCAACTTGTCATGGATGTTTATGTTCGTCTTTGTACGGTCCTGCTGCTGTAGGCCTATCACTTGCACAGCATTAAGTGTGCTGATAATGAAACTCAACCTTGCACAGCATTAGGGGTGATGATAATGAAACTCAAACAGTCTCATTGAAAAGTCAAACTGGCTGGATGGCCTACTCTCCACAAAAGAGTGAATAGGAGACAGAGAACGGTTCCGTCCGGCGGAAAGTGCCCGGAAAACAGGATCACCAATGGTATTCCTAGGTCTTATATGCACTACTGAACACGAAATGAACGTGAATCATATTTGGGACGAATATCAACAAGTTCAAATCTAAGCCGGGATGACAATCGCTGCCTACGAAGTTATCCCTGTATCGACTTTTTCAGAAACTGATGTTCCAAGTCTAGAGTATTCCCTTAACAAAACTCCTTTAAAAAGTACCCATACCTAAAATGTAACAATTATACATAACTACGTATGTAATAAACACCCGCCAAACAATAGACTTCACATACTCGTCTAAAATCGCAGTGCTTCAAAATTAAAGCCTCAAATTAGACAATGTCAAAACAAGCACATTAAATTAACTTTTTGATTTCACGGAAATTATACTACGCATCAAAACGAGTGTAGTCCCTGTAATAGTCCCTCGACTCATCCTTCTACTTAACATAGATTTTCAACAAAATACAGCTTTCTGATACCTTCCCTCTCGCCTTCATGCATGTCTAGCCTGATGGCTTCCATTAAGGGTCAATAGAAAATAAGCCTAAAGAAAGAACATGATAAAATCATTAAATTGTTCACCACAAAAAGTTTTTATTGAGTCATAAAAAAGTCTACGTTAATGGACCACAATGAGAACATTTTGACCAGTGAATTGTGAATTGCTGGTGGTTGGTCGCATGTACGTATGGGAAACTAAACCACCACCGGGCACTACTGCTCCCACTACTTTCAAGGCAATAGTTTTAATTCGAATTGGGTCATGTGGCCATCATTCTTATTCTTTCCGTTTAGATTCCATTACTCTGACTGCGAGCAGAGCCCGAATAGATTAAATTGAATTTATTTTGCAAAATACGAGCAATAAAAGTGTCCATTGAAAACATAACTACGATAATTTAATTTTGTGAAGAGCTCTAAGGGTAGTTTCGTTCTAGTTGATAAGCGGAGAATGATAATTGAATTATCTCCTATAATTTCTAAGCATATTGCCGTCCTTGGTAAGAGAGAAATACCATGCGTATGACGTTTTTATAGTTTATCATACGGTTCCCCCTATCTTGCAATTTAAAAGGTGCGCCACACGTTAGATGGCATACTTATTTCTTGTCATTAATCATTGAGAAAAAGTTGAATTTGGAAAAGTGTTCCAGGACAATTTCGCACCTAAACCCATCTAAAAGTTAGTGTTTTAATTCTTGGATCTTAGAATATTATCCTCGTTGAACCGATCATAAGTTCAATCGATCATCATCTCACTTCCATGCATATAACCTTTCCAGAAGCAAATCCCAGATTTTGCTTAATTCCTGCATCTAGCCAATATGGGATGTATTGAGTTCAAATTGAAGGGTTGCAGTTCCTTGATCAATCTTACTTCACTCCTGCAAATATGCCATCCCACCCTAATATGAGTTCCACGTTTCCATCTCCCAGTTCAAATTGCAATGTGGACTGGTGAAAATTGATTTCATCTCCAGATTCATTTCGGGTAGATTACATTCAAACTTTCTATTATTACATATGTCGAATTTTGAGAACAATACGGGCAAAAGGAATTCGAGGGTGAAATCGAATCCAGCCAAACATACATTTCACCTTAAAAGTTGAATTATACAACACAATCAACATCATCACATCCTTCGCAAGCATAGTTGAAATACAATCCGAATGCAACGAGATATTATCTGAGTTAAAAAGAGGATGGTAGCCAGTACCTTCGACGGAAATTGAATTTGGTCCGCACGAAAGATTCACTGTAGAATGTTTGCATTCATTGTGCAAAGATTCGTCGCCTCTCTCTATTTCCCTTGAAGAGTTTAATCGAAAAATTGGCTCTGCAAGATGCACCTTGATGTAGAACAGGAAATAACGGAGAAAGAATCCAATATGAATTTAATCTTATGATTATAGATTAACAGTTTTCAGCTAATGAAGATATTCGCGACGGAAGCTTTGAATTCGCAAAGAGATTTTTTTATTTTCAAAAACTGCTAATACCAAGGATTCAGCGATCATTTAAACTTTCTTCTGATATCTCAGAAAGTGCATTTGGTATCCAAATACATATATATTAATATAGAAATTGGGGAAAATGATCTTTGTTTTTCTTCGTTCATTGCTGATTTCAGAAAAAGATAAAAGGATGCTTTTCATCATCATCATTCATCATTTTCAGATATACATATATAGATATTCGCGAAAGAATGGAATGAAATCGAAGCACTAATTTCACTTTTCAGATCGATTGAAATGTTAACTCCGATTTTATGTTTAAAATCTTTTTTCTTTTGCTTATTTGTAACTGTAATTTTCAGTCATATTTCTCAAATTTTTCGCAATCCAATATGCATGACATTGCTATTCTCTCCAATTATGTTACTAAATCTTTTAGTGAATAAAATAACTTCAGATACTGGTATCCACATGGGAAATTGATCACAATAACAATCAAGCAGGGAAAGTAATCAATTTTTGACTTTATTTGCATATGATTGTCTGAGATCCGCGCATCGACTAATGGAATAGATTGGCACACATCACACATAGTGATCTCTTTCGATCGCGGAGAGAAGCGATTCTTCCATTGCGATGATTTACCTCTATGTCGTAGATTTACATTCATGATTCGTCTACAATTATAATGGTTTTCAAGAAATGTTCATTGCCGTTTACCATTTCAAGAAGTTCTGATTTGTTTTTGATCCTCGGGACAAACTTTGCCGCCACTAAATGCATACGCAATTCTCCCTCAGAATTTTTCGGTATGAACAAAATGCCTCATTCTTTTACCGAACGGTTAGATGACGATTTGAACATACCAGATCATTCACTTCATACCAAATTTGATGCAAACTCGTTGTTCACCTTTCCCTTGCATCACGAATGAACCTACAAAATCATCAAAGACGAAAAAGGCTGTTCACTAATGCAATTTCAGAATGTGCTATCAAATATCCAAGCAGTTGTACTCGGAAGGACCCCCTCTAAACAATTTCCGCAGCGGCTCTTAACTTAGTTCTTAGTTCCTAGTTCTGTAGTAAGTTCATTCTTGTGGAGATAATAGTAACTTGCAAACCATTGACTGTTTCTTTGACTCTAAATCAACTGGTGGATGCAAATCTCATCGATGGCGCATCGAATAATGAAATGGAGTTCCATATACCAGCCGATGTTTAGGTATTCCGCGCATTATATTCTGGACGACGCCCTTTTCGTGGACGCTTTGCTATAGTGAAGGAACAAATTTCGTCGTCTAGAAATTGACACTTTTCAAGCACTTGTGGCACTTTGAAAGCCGAAACTATTATAAGTTTAAAGAGCAAAGAGTAACTGCCATTGAAACCGATTTCTCTTTTCGTAACTAAAACCCTCAATATAAATATAATATCTCCGAAAGTTATCCAAGGTCTCGCCTATAAATCTATCTCTAGGCAGACCTTTCTCCCATCTTCCCTTTTTACAATTCTACACTTAGCCAAGCAAAACGCCTTAAATTTGAAAATATTCCATTTAGCTATCATAATAACACCAAAAGGGTTCAGCTTGTTTCTTGCGTTTTTCAATATGTCCTCAGACAAAGTAGGAACATTCTTTGAGAATGATATTCTTAAAGGTAGTGATCATATTAAAACCTTCTTCTTGTTTTTCTTGAACCACTGCGCCATTCACAAGCGGGTACGGCTCGTCCTAATCAGTTGTTGGCAAAAACCTGCATGCAGTCACGAAGCTCTCAAATAACCATTCAGCGTATCAAACCACCTTGGTTTCAACCGCGCTGGCAATATACCGCGCGTAGTCTCTGCTCCTACAATGTTTCACATATTAGCGTTTCGACTGGGCCATTTTATTATTTCAAAAAGAGAATACAACATTCAATTTCTTGGTTCTCACCTCAGACTGCAACTTTCCCAACTAATTTCATTCATTTAATTAATTTTTGCGTGTCACACTGCAAAAGCCAGTTGAACTAAACGTCAGCTTCCGCTAAAAGCTGCATATCTTCATGCTTTTAACTCAATTTTTATCCATGGTGTCTTAAGGAGCAGTTATTGAATTTCCTTCTTTGGAAATCCATAATCGTTTGAAAGGGGCACATGCATTATTCAGATAAATATCACCTAGGACACCCTCTTGAAACAAATTAACTTACCGGCGCCACAAATATGCAAGATTTTACTCAAGTTTTCCACCGTCTACAGAGGTCTGCTAAATGGGTTAAAACCTTTCTTTCCCGATAAGGCTCAATTTATTAATCTATCATGAACTTGATATATTGTGATGGTCAAATCGGGAATAAAAGCCTATTTTGCTCATCCTCGAAGCAGAGCTAAATATAGCAATTGAAAAATAGCAAATAGTGACTCTCCTAAGCCACGCAAATCTGAATGCAACTCATGCAACAAGATGTTGCCTTCCACTGTGCTGATCACCACTGTAGAAATTTTGCCAATACAAATGCCAAATGATCCCACTGTCCATTGCGGGATATTCAGTTTCACCTACAAAAATGCATTGCAATTCAAATTCGGCCCAAAAAGGATAGATTTAGTCCAACAAAAAGCATCTTACACAACTTTAAAAATATTTGATTTTTCGTATGTGGTCGATTGCTTTTATATCGACGGCGTATCTTTACAATAAGATGGAACTAAATGATCCCTATTCGGGATCTTTCATTGTGTGGTTTAAAACTGTCCCAATACACGCAATTTATTAAAAATGATGCCAAACGATGAAAGGAAGTCCACAAAAATGACAACCATCACACATTCGACTTGATGTGTTTTTTGGCAGAATGGTCAAACACTTTTACCCCCTGAATTTTGAACTCCCGCGAGGGACCACCAACTATATACCTCGCCATCATCATCCTTCGGGCTGAATCTCCCGTTCTCCCGACCTGCCACTGAGATTGAAAAGCTGGGCAAAGTGCCTACCATATTTTGGGTTTAGTTAAAAACAAGTTTCCGATGTGGATGTGGTCTATCTGGTTTTCCCTTCTTTTCCCGAAAGTGTTGCCAGTGTATGTCATCGTCTTTATCAAGCAACCACCCTCTCCCTCGCGTCTATAGCTGGTCTTGGGTTCTTCGCTAATGAAAGCGACGAGATTTTCTCTCTCAGTTGTCAGAGTGTGCAACATGCAGATGTCCTCTGCAGAGCTCCATTTCCCTATAGTTGCACAGGGTACTTTGTATCAGTCCATACCCCCCCGCCTCTCCCCGCTGTAAAGTTGATTGAACTAGATCGCATGCCCGAGAAGGCGTCTCTCGCTAAAGGTAAGGTCTCCAACATTCGCCATTAGTCGACTTAACATCATCTTCCAGTCGAGTGTCAGTCCAAGGTACTTAGGCATTCGCTTTGACTCAAATATCGTATCGTCGATCACAACAGGACGCAGGACCGGTATTCCTTTTTACCCAAGGTACTGTTTCTTGGACTCTGAATCAACCAACTTTGTCGATTTTTTGATGCGTCATTCCTTAAACTGCAGCATAATATTTTCTGACGCTCTCGTAGATTTGAACAGCTGGCCAGGTACCAAAGTAAATTTAGATGAAAATGTTGCAATATATCAGTAGCATAACTCACTATAATCATATCCAAAATGAGAACATCCAAATTGATCGAAAACGAACGAGAGACCAACTAGACCAGCGATGGCTTGACACGCTATATGGCGAAGTCTTGGCTCCACCCAACCCAAGCTTAGAACGTAGAGATGTAGCAAATCCAAGGCAGATAAACCAACCAAAATACGGAACAGGACAGAGGTTAAAACAATACAGTCCTAGCGAGGATACAATCTAGAGTTCAGTTGTTTTGGAACTCAAATCCCACTTCGTCTTCAATGTCATATGCAACATATTTGACAAAGTTCGCTCATCTCCCGACCATAGCTAGCAAAACGATATATTAGCATGCATCAAAAAACACTTTTGCACTTAGTGGAGACGAACTTAAATGGTTACCGTTCATCAATCGACTTGGCTCAATCCTTTGGTGTGATGCTTTTTTCACAAACAGTTCCGCCCTTGTGAAGAAATTGCTTGATATTACTCTCAACCCTGAATAGATATTGGTTCTGCAATGTTATTCGCAGTCGTCTGGATCCCCACATAGCTGTGACCAATGATTTAGGAAAGGAACTGGGTTTTCTTTGGTTTAAAAATTTGCTACAACCAAAACATATTTGACGGACCAAACATGCATCGCCTGGATGATTAATGTAAAGGTTCTTAAACCACTTTCTTTACTTATGCAGATTCGAAGCGTAGAAAACCCCTCTAGTGATACATTTCTGAAGTGACTTCCCAGATAATGTTGTTTGTAAGATTCTCCGCTGAACTTCATCATGTTCCTTTCCATCCTTACCAGGGTTCACCCCAACATTGATAAAATGTTCTAGGTTACAATTCGTAGAATTGAACTTTATTTTAATGGTCTATTAGATCGGGTTCTTTCGAGCCCCGTTTGTAGAGCATCAGAGAATCAGTTTAAAGAAAGTTGATTCACTATACGATTCCTATTCATGTTACCTCAATGGCCTTACTTTCTTTCATATGCCGCCTTTTCAATTGGTTACCTAGTTTCACCCTTGAGACTCCTCATACGGCGCTCGTGGTGTTTTTCGCAAAGAGCTCATGCAGAAAAACGAACTAATTCCCTTTTCCATTTGGAATCTCTTATAGAATTCCATAGTAAAGTTATGGATGTTATTAGCGGAGAGCAATTCTCGGAATTTGTCCTTGATCGATACACAGTAGTCGGTGTAGCCTTTTTAACCACCAATTTCAGACGTCCTAGTTTCATACAAAGAATATAATTCAGTCAATAATAAAATACTAAAGTTAAGTGATTAGTTTTCCCGAGTTTGAAGTGTGTACCAGTTTTCCAAATCGTACAATACTTATGCGCTTAAGTGCAAAAACCAGAAATAATGAGAAAAAGTAGTTCATTAAAGTCGAAACCTTCACCTGTTTTTGTAAATGGTAGATGTAAATTTTTATTATTTATTCTAGTTACTTTTAAAATGCATCTTTCTATGGAGGAAACAACTATTTTCAGTTCGCATTCAATCACAGATTTTTATTTATCCCAATTCGGAGGTTTTGCACTAAATCGATGAATATAAATAATTTTTTAATTGTCGTAATTTTTATGAACAACATCATACATTAGGTAACTGTTATCATCCATTCATAGTAGACAATTGCACTAAGTTCGTTACGTTGGTTAGTTAATGTCAATGTATTCATAAAAATCAAAATTGTCCTCATCAAAACTTTTCTTTGTTATCCGACATTCCTTTGAAATCTCGATATTTTGTAGATAAAATACATACCATATCTCCTATACTATATATTTTGTTTTCTCATTTAAAAATTTTCGTAAATTCTCTAATTATTTATAAATCGACATTTCATTATTACAATGATTTAATTTACTGATAATTGAAATTTATTAACATTGTAGCCGAGTTTCTGTTATGCGAGGACAAGTCATCACGCCACAAGGATTAGGAATTGTTGGAATTCGAGTCTCAGTGGATCGCGATTCAAGATTTGGATTTACATTGACACGCCAAGGAGGATGGTAAGTGGTAGAGACGAGTAGCTTAGATACGATTTCGAATTTTTAATTGCATCATAAATTTCCGACAAATAGCGACTAAGAGGGAGCGAATAACGAGAGGGAGGAGACGAAATAAGCTTTAGTAGGACTTGGGAATGATATAGATTAAAAATTATTTGAAAATGAGGGCTTCCATTGAAAGGAAGAACGAAGAGGGGGCATTAGTGAAATGACATCGTCGTTTGGGATGATTTGAGCAAAGCCTATTTAATTACGCTGTGTACTGCTTTGACAGTAGACGATTTGCGAAGAGAGCGCTTGTGATATTTATTTGATTGAAAGGATCTTTCTTAGTACCGGAGTTATCGGTTTTGAAAGAAGATTTTAATTACAAAAGTTTAAAGAAAATCTGATAAGATCCGGATGGCTTTGACCGTTTAAAACTTATACATGCTTAAAGTGACTATAACTAAAGCTAAAATTCACTTATACTGCACAAATTCAGCAACTTTAATTGGGGCTAAATTATTATATTTGCCCTAATAAAAGCACTCATTAAAATTGAACTACCTCCAACTAATACGTTCCTCTCATTCTATATTTCAAACTCATACACATACATACTTAACTCCTCCGTGTATCATTTTTGGAACTACAGAACATTCCCGAAAAAAATAAATCTAAGAAGGAGAAACTCACATCAACCGCACCATCAATAAAGTGTCAGTATCTACTCAAACATCTCCTGCAAGTATCTACCGAAGGCGAAAAAAACAAACCCACAATAGCCATTATTTGCACTTTATTCCCTCGCCGTAGAAAGCTAATGTAATAATTATGTAAATTGTCTCCGAGTCAACAGAAACAACGAATGGTAAAACGTTCACTTTTCAAATGCGCGCGCGTTATCATAAATTCATAATATGCATTATTTATTCTTATCTTATTATTCATTTCGGTCATATTTAAATCCTTATGGCCAACGCACAACACCAACTTATCTTCTAACAAGATACCTTCAGAAAACCTACAAATCTTTTGGACTTTCCTCAAGGAATTTCCTCGTCGCACTTTCCTACACAGTCTCTAAGCATTTCCTTCAGAATCCGCTTCACAGCATCTAACTTCGCAGTGAAGTCGCCAAGGACTCTATGTATACGGAAAAGGAAAAGAAAGCACAAGCAATGGCAGTAAGCGACCACAAAGCATAAGAAAAATGTTGTTCATTATAATGTGCCGTGATAAATCACTTCAAGTGAATTAATTTTTGTTTTATGATCCCGGTGATCTATGATGTTTTCCAATGTCCAAAAAGTAGCTGAAATATGTTGTTCGTATTAATTTGTGTCGGAACTAAACCGTTACGAATCCACACGCAGGGATTTCTAGTCGGTAGACGCTACGAACAATCCATTAAACTTGATCCTAACATGGTGCAATAGATAGGCACGGCTGGCTACCATTTTATCTGATTATCTGCCTGGAAGCTACTGGAAACAAACAAACCATAACTAGAAGTGCCTAAATTGTACAATATGTTACCATTTATGGGTTTCCTTTGGCCCTCTTCTCGGGGCGTATTTAGTAAAATGTGCTGAGTTTAGAACTAAGAAATATGAAGGCTTAATATTTTATGTTACGCATTTTATGGCAGGCAGATCT
This sequence comes from Hermetia illucens, assembly GCF_905115235.1. Lineage (NCBI taxonomy): Eukaryota > Metazoa > Arthropoda > Insecta > Diptera > Stratiomyidae > Hermetia > Hermetia illucens. Next base: position 92,031,145 of record NC_051853.1, on the reverse strand, counting down.
TCAAAGAAATATTACTTCAATGAGGCATAGGATATAAAATAATATGAGTTTGAGTTCAATTTACAGCCAAATATCTCTTCAGAGTTCTTTCTCTCAACAAGGTTTTGCGGAGAAAGCTTATCACAAACAAGAACGAATATACGAACATGCAATATTTCAACTAATTAAACTGAAAATATATTAATACCGCATAATGAATCATTTTCATTATTCACTGAGGTTACAGATTCATGGGTAATCATATGGCGCCTCGAGCCCGAGTTTTCGGAAAATTGGCAAATGTTTGTTAGTAGAAAACAGGCTTCAGATGTGGAGGATGAAGGTCAATGAGTCAAAGTGTGCCCAAATAACTTTCACTTTGCAAAAAAAAATGTCATCAATTTAAGATCAAGATCGTTGGTAAACCCCAACAAGAGACCTGGGAATACACCTCATTAGAAAACCACAAATAATCTGCTGCAGCGATATCAGTCCAATATTCTGAAATGTATATCCGGTGATCCCTGATATTTCCGTAACCGTGATCTCTATAAAGACTTGCAGCAACACAATGGTTAGGAGATTTTTTTTGCAATATAAGAAAATGTAATCTCTCATTTTTTATTAACGAATTTGATAATCGTTCGTATTTGCTTTTTGCGGCCAAAGTGGGCGCCTCGAAACAAAAGTGGGTGGCTGGTAGGAAGCATATCTGGATTTGTAGTGATTTGATACCAAAAATCCAAATGTTTTCTTATCCTATATACTACCCTACGCTTCGGGTAGAAAACTTTCGTTTTCATCTTGTGTGAGAAATTTCCTATGCACATTTTTCCATTCGTACGTAGCTAAAAACTCAAAATATTCCTTGATATATCCAGCTCCACGGTTCATATGAGTTCATTTTATATAGTGATAACGCGATACACGTCCTAGATTGTGATAAGTTTACGTGAAATGCAAAATTTTGACTTTCTGTAACTATGTTTAATACTAGTTGGATTTCCTTCAATCTTTGCAAAATTGTGTATTATATTATTACTTACAACTATACCAAAACTTGTACTTCTTGGATGAACTTAAGGGGACTTTTGTAAAGTATGGTATTATACTATTACTAACTTTATTTATCTATAACTCGAGTATTTTTCCTACTCACCCTCTCTGTAGTGCTGCCATCGATGGAGAAACCCCCTACCCCATAAACCAGCACGATGCTGAAGCTAGATTTAATCCACCGAATCTCTTGCCCCATATACTCAGAAATAGCTATAATACAATTTTATAAACTCCTAACAACTAATTAACTGCCACGCGGACTGTTTTCTTGGTGGATGTTTGTACCGTCTTTGTTTTTATCCCGCTGCTGTAGATTTATCACTTCCACAGCATTATTTGTTAGGTTATATGAAAAGAATGGTACCTCGCTTTCCCATTGTGTGCCTTCTCAAACTCAATAGAACCTCACGTCGCTCATCGGGTTTCACAGGAAGGATGTTTTCCGTATATTTAGAAAATTGACAAGTTGCATCAATAACTTTATTCGAGTAGATGTTGCGGTAGGATATGACTTCAAATCTAACTTTTATTCAGGCCAGTGTTTTTTCTATTCTTTCAGATAGTTTCTGAAACCTGACATAAAAAAATGTGATACCCTCGTTTCGCATGTGTATGCACCTTCTCCCTCAAACTGGTTACAAAATAATGGCATTGCATTCAAAGGACCATAAACTCCCACAAATTTCATTATATTATCCGCAACACTTAGCTTTCAAGTAAATTCGGCTTGAATTGATTTTAATAAACTCCGGAAACTACTAGAGGGAAGACACATATAATATCTTCTTTTCCGTTGGAGTCTCCCATCTATTCATAATTTACACTGAATTCATACAATTTACCAAAATAATTGTCCGCACAATCCATAACATTATATCATCGACGATAAACTCCATTGACCATGATGCTTTGTATTTGACGCAATTTTGTTACAAATTTTACTCCGGTTTCTCGGCTGACTGAATATAATGAATTCAAACTGATGTCGAATGTCGATAGTGTAGATTGAGAGTTGATATTGGTTACATATGTAGATAACACATATAAGGGTCAGGACACAATCAATAGAAAGCACAACGTCATGACTATTTTTGATAAGATTTCAAAGCAAAATTATAGAAGTCTCTGCTGCAAAAGCTTTAAAATGACTTTATGTTACACGCGTTATAGATTACTCTTTTTTCGTTATATCATAGATCACTCTTTTTACATTACCAGAAGTACAGAAGGCAGCACGTCAAATCATAAACGAATATTTCTGTTCAAAGCCAATAGGAAAGTTGAGAAAAGGGAGAACACCTACAGTTGGGAATTATGAATTTTAATATTCAAAAAGTTACAGGAAAAAAGACTAAAATTAAGTCATTCTGTCATAATTAACTTTCGTTTTTAAAGTATTACCAAAAACATAATAATGATAGTCGTTGGCGCAACAATCCAACTGGATCAAGGCCTTGAAGTGTGTTAGAGTACTTCATTCAAGACCGTCAGCATTGCGCTCGCCCGAGATTATTACCTTAATTTGACTCAGGTGCTCATTCACAGCTCAATCGACTGGCATCCGACTTCAAATCACGATACAAATCCCATTGGTGGCAGTGGAACCGCGACTTTCCGTACGATAGCCGGAAACCGAAAGCATAGCTATCCCGAAACCGAAAACATAACTTTATGAAAATAATTTCATCACCGGTTAGTGCGTCCGTCTGTCCCTTTTTACGGAGGTAAAAATCTTCAAAAACATTGGCCTGTGTGTCAGTGTGTGTAATTTTTACCCATTAAAGACATTCACGATTATTATTATTATTTGTTAAGGGAAAGTCGCACCGCGTCCTTGAAGAACTATTGTGCCCCTTTTACTTTACTTTACATTCACGATACCCCGCTACTTTGCCAAGGATATAGCATCACACAGCAAAATCAGCCTACTCTAGCTGGCTGTCCTTTCTTTTATACACGGCGCAATTCAACCTAAATAAATTTCATCATCCAATTGATAGCTTCCCGATTCCCCTGGCACGTTAACATTCTGCACAGAACACGCGTTTTCTTAGGTTCTTCAGGACTCTATTGCAGTTTGGATAACTAGGAGAAATACCAAATTTAAATCTCTAAAGATATTGACGGTGTTCTCAGTGTCGGATGGATCCTCCAAACACTTCGTCTGAGTATACAACCAACAGTTTTGTGAACATTATTCCCATAGCTGTTTCCACACATTTATGGATCGGTCGCTTTCATCATTCTTCTTCTGCAATAAAGGAGAGATGAACTTATGATCCCTATCTCATCTGCCAATATGGCAACAGGCATCATTCTCACTGCTGAGCGCTGAATCATCTAAAGTGGTCCTAAAAGCAGAACACATCCTCAGGTCACCTCCATTATATAAAACTTGCAGTGCTGTTCTCCAAATTAAGACTGTATACACCACGATGGAACCAACCACCCTCGCTATAAGTAGCCTGGTGGATGGTGCATGCTTAATCGCAAGTAAACTCTGTGTACTGCCCGAAATCGAGCTTTGCATCAGTTTTCATACCAATGTAGTCGAATGATTTTTAATTTCGATGCAGCATACGGCATTTGGTGATAATTATTGCTTCTTTTTAAGGTTTTGTGTGAACTGGAACTGTGAACGCCAACGCATATAGTGACTTGTATCCTTTTACGTCGAGTTTAAACTTTTTTTCGTCAAATATAGATATGTGGAGTATCAAATTAAAGGTTTCGGTTAGTACTTTTCGAAGCCGATCTTAGTTTTGACATTTGTTAGAAAGGTGGGGATTGCGGGTGATTGAAAGTGATAATTTCTTTAACGGACCCATTCTCAGAAACCACTAAACTGAAAAATCTGAAAAAGTCAAGAGACTGTCTTTTTTTTTTGTTTTTAAAATCATTTTTATTTTTAAGAAATAGGTAACAATAGTATATGGATTGGAAAAATGAACAATAAAAAACAATCTTTTAAAATAACAAAAATAACTTAAATCTAATGGCCACTGTGGGCTCTCAAAATTTTTGAATAACGATTTACAGACAGAGAAGAGAAACAGTAAGAAAGGAAAATCTAATTTTACAATAAGTTGTCGGGAAATGGTCAAAAACCCGACAGAATTCACTTGGCCTTAGTGGCAAATAAAGAAATATAAAAAGGAATAATAAATATTTGATCGCTTCAAAAGACACTTTTAACTTAAATTATTGTTCTTAAAATTATCATAATTATAGATTTTATATTACACATTTTTTCTTTTTTTTTAAAATAACATCCATACAAAAAAAAACAAACAAAAAACAAAACAAAGAATAATAACGTATGTATTTATAAGTTACAACTGGAGACAAAATCAGCGCCCGTTCAATGTATACATATTTACAAAGCCCCACCAAGAAACAAATGGCAGGACTGAGCACGGCCACCGCTAACCGGCATCCCGCAGCCACCAGTACCAAGATTTCTCTTTTTCATCCCGCTTAATGTCAATTGCTCTCGCTCTGGAGTATCTCCAGTCGAATCCCGGAGCCCCCACTGTCAAATTCGGGGGGTATTCTATCCTTTTGTCCGTGGCCCGCCTATGTATATGATACATAACCGGATCACCGGCAGAATCAAGAATTAGACCATTCCTGTCAAGATACACGAACGCTTCGGGAGGAATGAAGCCTGTCGTGAGAGTTTTCTCGAAATACCCATCATTTGGGTAGAACGGCTGCGAAACCCAAGGGTTTTCACCATGCGAAGCAGATCGCACTATATGATTCCGAATCAATCTGACGATAACTGTATCGATTCTTGGCACAGCAGCAGCTGCATACATCACTTCATTAGTTACATAGTGCTCATAGTTTGACGAAGCAGTCCTATTAAGCCCCGTGCAAGCACGCAGACATTTCCGTTCAAAGATCCTTATTTTCTCCATTTGGCTAGCACTCAAATTAAACCAGATAGCACACCCGTAGGTAAGCACCGGTCTAACCAAAGTAAGATAGCAAATAATCTTAACCTTCCGGCTAAGATGTGGAGCATAAAAGAGTCTTCGAAGAGACATGAATGCCTTGCGAGCGCTTTCTAGCGCGACTTTAACGTGCTCGTTAAATTGGAGACGCTCGTCAAGACGCACACCCAGGTATCTAACGCACTTCTTATGAGGAATGCGCTCTGAACTATCCTCGTTCGCGACAATGTGGAAATCTCTCCAATTCCTTTTCAAGTTCCTACTGGCATACGCCAAGGAATTTCGAAACAGAATCGTTTCACACTTTTGCGCATTGATTTTCATCCGCCAACTGTTCGTGAAGAACTTAATATCATTGAACATCTTCTGAAGTTCAACTTGCACCTCAGTTACCTTCTTGTGCGCCGTGTAGGCTATCAGATCGTCAGCAAAGGCAACCAACGACCTTTTAGGAGATTTATTAAAATCGAAAGAATTGAGCAATTCGCCGGCAAATACCGCAAAAAGTGTAGGCGCAGTCACTGTCCATTGCTGTAATCCATTCAGAACATGAAATTCTCTGTTAGTAGTGAGATTTCCGTCCGTAATAACAAAGCACTTGCCATACAGCATACTACACATCATCGCTACGAGGTGACTGGGAAACTCATTCTTCAGGAGCCTGAAAATCAGTCCATCCAACCAGATGGTATCAAAGGCTTTCTCCATGTCTATAAGGCAAGCGCCTACGCACTCACCATTGTTAATCCGCCAGCAAATATCAGACGTTACCTTCGTTATTGCATGTATTGTCGAATGTCCAGATCGAAATCCGAATTGCGCGTTCGGCAATAATTCCTTCTTCTTGATATGCCCGTTCAAGGCTTTCAATACCAAAACCTCAAACACCTTGCTGATGTTAGGCAGCAAACTGATTGGGCGGTAGCTTTGAGGGCTGGATGAATCCTTCCCTCTCTTTAAAATCGGGAATACTCGGGCTTTCTTCCATTGTCCTGGAAAGAAGGAATTGTTCAATAAATTATTGAACAAAATGCAATAATTACGAATGGCAATGTCTGGTAAATGCCTGAGGACCACGTTGGGAATGCCATCCATACCGGATGATCTCTTATTGTTCACTCTTCTGAATATGGAAGTTAACTCAACACATGAGACAAAGTAATCAAGCAGATTATCACTCGGTATGAGATCAGCCTGCAACGCAGAGCTAAATTGGAGAACTGTGGTGCCGTTCAGGCTATATTTGAAATTGTGGACATCTCGTTCTACAATTTCCGAAAGTTGCGTTGGCTCTAAATCCGTTCTGGGCCGATGCACCGATTCAAAGTGCTCCCCTATAAGTTCGAGTTTCAGAGCATCATCCATCACGATGTAATTGCCTTGCGCATCAGCAGTTACACTATTCGTGTCTATACCTGAGTCAATGAGGTGTTGTATCTCGCTGCCACCGACTTTAATTCTCGGCACAGTTATTCGTGACTTCTTCCGGAATAACGTATTTATCTTAGTAAACATGGAATCTGGATCGCTTGGTGAAATACCCTTTAACTTCTCCCGCCACTGGAAGTTCACTTCATTTACGTAATGTTGACGGATAAGATCCCGCGCGATCTTTAGAAGTGATTTGAACTCAACCAATATGGGATGATGATAGTCCCCATATCTCCGATAGATTTTGTTGACGCGAGTGAGCAGAAGGCTTTTCACTTTTTTCAACCGTTTTATGGCTGCAGTTTCATATCCTTCCATATTATTGCGAGGTTTAATTTTAGGGACGACTTGTTCAATTGTTTCCAGCGTTAAGTTCTCCAGCTTGAGAAGATACTGAAGTATTTCCTCGTTGCTCAAGTTCCTGTCACCTGGTGCAATTGTACTATCGTTTTCCCCATCAAGAGGTGGGCATTCCTCTCGATATCCCCAAATAAACCTCTCTTGGAATTTCTTCCAATTTGTTTGTTTAAAGTTCAGCCTGTGGACACCACTGTCCATCGGCAGAAGGCGAACTCTTCGTCCATCAAACAGAACTTCAATAAGAATAGCGTTATGATCGCTATCGTAAGGAAGAGTCTGTAGTTTCCGTTGAGGATTCCTAAAATTAAAGTTCAAGCGCGCGTCAGCAATGCACAAATCCAGATAGGAATTTGCCCTGGGCCAGGTTGGACTCTCTGACCCATATAATTCGCATTTATACTCTATCTGGTATTGCTCTATCCAAGATTTGAGGAATACCCCTCTGGGATTGTTTGTGGCATTTAGCCACGAGGTATGCTTAGCATTCAAGTCGCCAGCTATAATATAGTAATTATGCAGCCTATTCAGTTCGAGTATCGTAAACAGAGAATGGAATTCCTCCCTGAACTTGGCTCGGTTGTTTCCCACTGCATAGACTGACAGAATGTATAAATTCCCTCCTCTAGGCAGTGAAAAAAGAATACATGAGACTTCGATACACTCAAAGGTTTCAAATTCAGGCCTATTAATATGCCTGAAACGATAATGGCGACCCACAAGTATTCCGGTACCACCTCCCCCATCACAATTTCGTCTATCGTTCCTCACGAATTCAAAATCCTTGAATGTTATCGAATGCCTCGGATTGAGGTGGGTTTCTGAAATCAAGACTATGTCAGGCTGTTGTCTGGCAGCGAAATCAAGGAGCTCCGCTCTTCGATGGATTCCTACGATGGAATTCACATTAATCGCGATGATCCGGAGACCATCCAGTGGTACCGCTGTGACTGCAGACCTAGCAGCGGGCATGCTGTTTGTGTAAATATTCTGTTATGCTATTTATTTTTGTATTGTGTACGTGTAGCGTATGCTGCATGTTTTCACACATGGTTAGTATTTTATTGAGGATAGTGTTCATCCCGCCACTTGCATCTTGTTGGGGCTTCTTAGCTCCCCCTTGTCGAACTACTTCTGCAAATGGGATCCCCGAGACGATTGGTGCCGAAGGGACGGTACCATCCAACGCCGCTGACACCTTCGTTTTTTGGGCCGATCTCGGTGCTTGCTGCCTTGTGACCTTAACATTGCGGTATACAGGACATCCACGGTACGAAGCCGGATGCCCTCCGCTTCCGCAGTTAACACAGAAAGTTTTTTCCTTGCCATCTGCTTCAGTCAGCGAACATTCAGCTGCGGTATGGTCTTTCCCGCACTTTACACATCGTAAGGTCATTTGACAGTTCACTGCCGAGTGACCATAGCGCTGGCATCTTCGACACTGGACTATTTCGCCCCTTAGCAGGCGCTCAAAACGAATGGCCTGGTAATTAAGCGACCTGATGCCGATCAGATCGCTTCCCCGGCTCTCCGGGCTTATCTGCACGAGGAAGTGCGGCAGGATTTGTTTTTCCAAAACGGACCTCCTCGTACTAAACCGTGACACTGAGAGGAACTTAACCTCAGTTCCCGTCTCCCGGAGCATTTTGAGCACCTCGTCGGGCTCTTCCTCCGCATCCAAGCCTTTCAGAAGGAAGGTTTGCACCTTCTCTTCCTTTGGAGTGTAGGTGAAGTGAGGAGCCTTCACTCGCTCGAGGATCTCCCGTGCTTTTTTATAATCTGCAATTTTATTGCATTTGACTTGGGCTCTCTCGGCCCCCGTCTTTTTAATAACAAAATTTGAGAGCCCCGCGCTCCTATTAAGTAGAGTGGCTAAATCTCTACCACCTAATTTATAAACATTAATGGGGGGCACCCTTTCCCCCTTTTCTTTATTTCGGGTGCTAATTGTATCTCCAGTCGGACCATTTTTTAAATTTTCACTCATACTTGCATTATTTTTTAAATTTTCACTGGTACTTGCATTATTTTTAACATTATTTATCATTTTTTCTTGAGTTTTGTTTTTTTTCTTTAATTTTTTGGAAACATAGACCAAAAACTCACCCAATTTTCCATCTTCACTATTGCAACTTGCCTGGTTAGCATCCTCTTCTGGGACATTTCCCTCGCCACCGTTGTCGCCGACTCTCGTATCGTCTGCTTTACTGCTTTCTATGTCCTCCATACGGACAGATTCGCCGTCGAGAACTTGTTCGCCCTCAAGGCAGCCCGGTTCTTCCATGATTGCAAAAGTAGTCGAAGATAGCTTAACCTTTTTTCTGGCTACCTTTGGAGACGGCGGGCCCGCCTCCCCAGCCATTAGCTGCTCTGTCAGCTTTTCATTTTTTTTTATCAATGTTGTCATTTGCTTTTTGAAATCTTCGAGCGTCTTCGCCAGCTCGCCATTTCTCCTTTCAAGATTGGCTATCCTCACTTTGGCTATTTTCAAGTCTGGATCCTCCTCGTTGCGGACTCCACGACCGATCCGAGTGCCCCTAGACCTTATGGTGGGGGGCCGGTCTGGTCCGCCACCCGCCGGCGGCTCACCGCTCATTCCCGCCAAGCCAAAAAAAACGAATGTTTTCTCAAAACTTTTTAAGGAAAAGTAACTTAGATAATAACTCAAAAGTAAATTAGTTTCGATTAAGTTTTAAATTATGTATTATTAATTAAGTAATATAAATATCTTTTTATATTCTTGATAAAAGTTAATTTAATTTCAATTTTAAATTATTTTTATTAATAATATCAATTTGTAGACACGTCCGTTCTCTACAAATGTCAGCCTACTATCTCAAGAGACTGTCACTGTATGGTGCCTAGGCCCCAAAAATACCCTCCATACCCATACTTGTTCAAATAAAGTTAATAATAGTACATTTCTATAATTTTTAGTAATTGGCAGTAAAACCCCCTTGAAACAATGTAGGCTACAGCATAGTGCATGATCCTACCATATTTGGTGAAAATAGCACTATTATTAAGAAAGTTATAATGGGCCAAACTGTCGCTTCTGTGCAAATTCAAGACTTTGAATGGCAATATCAGTTGAAAGCGGAGATTCTCACATCTTTATAAAAGAAATACACAAAATCTTTCATACCTGAAGCGTCTAGTTTCCGGTTTCCCGACTTGTTTTTAATCCGCATCAATGCTCGATAATGAAGTTTAACAGCACTTATTGTTCCACATGAGTGTAACTGAGCATCCTTAAAATGTTTTATGACGAGGTAATCTTCCACGGAAGCGGAAGATTATTTACATTATTGTGCATAATTTTCCAGAATGGACCCATGACGGAGTACCGTGGGGCACCCGCAGAGGCAATGTACTCCTTGAGATACATTTCTCACCCTTTCCATGAATTTTATTTTGGCCAAGCTAATAACCAATTTGGTAGCATCATTAAGTGATCTGGCTTTAGTGAATTCGTACGATCTGAAACACCTCTTTAGCTCTCAATAACTAAGAGCAATTGTCCGCTCCAACATTTTCCCCAAAATTCCTGAAAGATACATGGGTCCCTAGCAGGATGACTTGCCTGAAGGTCCACCAGTTTTAGGCAAAAATACCTGCCTTCGCCGCCGGAGATACGTACACGCCTCGAATAACTCTGTTCACTGAAAATTTCAGGATTTCCACAATTCTTTTCAAAAATTCAAAAGCGGAAACCCCTTGCCTTCAAGTTTAATGAATTTCCTTTTCAGAAATAACTTTCTTCTTTACCAACTATAAAACACATATACAGAAACGCCATTTTCCTATATACACTATTCATCTAATTTAGATCATTTTCCTCGGGCTCTTATCATTTAAAACCGTTCCAGCATGACGGCATACCACATCACAATATTCTGGGTTTCTTGTTTGTTTCTTGATGGCATTCAAACCATTTCGCTAATATTATGTAAACAGAAAACTCCCGCACCTCTAATTAAATTAACATTGCCAACAAACAGCCTTCATAAAATCAATAGACGGGTATAAATTTCAATTAGGAAAATTCATATCCTTTGGAGGACGGCCACGTTTCTAAGGGACGATATAGCAACGATAGCGGGTACACAATGAACCTCAACTCCGTCTAGGAGCCGAAATTCACTTCTCTTCGCTTGATGTAATGCGGCTATGTCGCAATGTATCCAAGTTTAGATTGAAATGAGAAGGAATGAGGAGGGTTACTGAAAAGGCAAAACTAAAAGGAAAACACACATTATTGCAGCAGGATATTTACTATGACAATTATAGTAATCAGAGGCTTTGACCCCTAATGGAAAATTTTCTGCAAATTCAAGAGGAACAAACAGACAGGCATATTTGGCATGCCCTGATTTAAGGGGGTTTTCCTGTATGGCGCTCAATATTTCAACCTTTAAGGGATTTTTTTTTGGCAATAAAAATAAAGGTAATCCTTTCGACCTTTTTGTATATTGTTGAGGTCGTGAATTGTGACAGAAAAGTTAAACACTTCGATAATCGTTTGTATTGGTCTTATGCGGCGAAAGTGAGCTCAACGAAAAAAAAGGTGGGGGTCTAATAGGAAGCAAATTTTCAGATGTAGTAATCTGGAACCGAAAATTCAGAATAAAAGTAAGAGATTATTTGCAAATATACTTACTTAATACGATTGTTCGTGGTTCGAACCGGAGCTATTGATGTGTAGAATAATATGTAAGAATATCAGCTCTATCGGGTGAATAGAATTATAGTTGTGGTTCCCACTAATTGAAAAAGTGTGGTGTCGAGAAGCATGCGTTTAACGTTTTCGTCTTGTATGCACGTCAACATTTCATATGCTGTTCGATTTGCTGAAACATAGCAAATAATTAGAATTTCGGTCTGAAAATTGTACAAAATATTCCCAATATTGTCTGCTTTCGCCATATACATATATATGGTTACAATTTACCCCTTGGTGAGGTAAAAAGCGTCAAACACGCCAACGCGTCAGCTCCCAGAAGATTTTCCGAGACGCCCACACTCCTTCTCTACTCTCCTGGGCCAAATGCCTTCGGAGCGATGTACTCGTCAGATATCTTGAGAGGGCAGATTCCGCTGCATGTGTGTGACTTATCCACTGCTATCTTCTCCTTCCGATAACAATGAGTATGGGTGTTAAGCCTGAGCACCGACCAATTTCTTCGTTATTGATAATATCAGACCAGTGCACTCCGATGAGATGGCGCAAAGAGGTGTTGACGTAGACTTGGAGCTTTCGAGTGAGAGTAGGGGTAATTTTACAAATGCGACAATCATATAGAAACATGGAAAGAGCACTATCACAGAACAGTCTCAACTTAAGCTCGGTACTGAAATAACTTCACTTCCAAATTTCCAGATTTTAGGCAAGGTAGATGTGATGGTCCATCGAACTTCTCCACGTCCTCTGGACCTGAAATTCCTCTAAAATTATAACTATATATATAATTATATAAGTACAGCATGTGATATTTTGCGCCATCATATGTCGCTCTGGTAATAACTATTAGTTTTTCCGGCCCTTCCGCCGTGGAGCACGCCAGATACACTGTCCTTTCACGCTATTGCACCCTTCTCTAAATCGGTGAAGAGTAGGTAAAATGAAGATCTAAACTCTGCGCACTGTTCCAAAATAATCGGTGGGATGTTGATGTGATCAATGCAAGAAAATTGAAAACAGGAACCAGCCTGCTCTCTGTTGATCAAACTTTCGAGATGTTCTTTGATGTGTTCCAGAGATGATTTCTCTTCTGCGTGAAGAAACGGTTCGAATCCACATGTTACAGTGGCTAATCATTTCTTCAACAAGAGGAGGAACCACACTTCTTTTCGCCTCTTACTCATCGTCGTCGATGAGGAGTCGACCGCTAACGTCTTTCACAGGACCATCGAAAGATTTGCAACTGCACGCGGATTCCTTCGCGAAGCAGTAGATACTCCTGAAATTATTGCATCTGTGACATCTTCCACTCGCCTGACCTTCCTTTTTACTATTGCGCGTACGACCTAGATCTTCCCGCAATTTCGGTCGGTGTTGGAGTTCGAGTTCGCTATCACCCGCAGCGGTCAATATATCATTCAACCACTTCCGTTCATCGATCCGCTTCCACGATTTCGCATTCAACCAGAACCGGGGGGGAACCGACAATCAGCATAGTATCAGAGAAAAGAGCATCTTTGATAGCGACGCAATGCTCATCGATATTCTCAGGCGGGTAACTCAGTATGCCTGTACTCCGACCAGCAAAGTAACTATGCCACTGTTGAGCTTCAGGCGAATGAAACACCTAAGCGAAGGAAAGCCACCAGCAGATGATGGCCGATATCAGTGTCTCTCTTTAATTGTCCGTACAGTATCGGTTATCTGAACACCAACTGACCTTATGAAGGACTATGTGCTCGAACAATGTGCCAGGCTGTGAAAGTTGCAGAAATCCACAAACCTCACACCACTATCGTTACGGTCGCCAAGACCATGTTTCCCGATCACAAGTCCACGCAAGATGTTGTCAGAGCACACCTTGGCATTCAGATCACCCATTACCATCACAATATTACCTTTACGAAGCCTCCCTTGAACTGCGTGTAATTGCTAGTAGAAAACATCCTTTTACACTATATCGGAAGTCTCCGTTAGTGAGTAGCATTGTACAATTGTGATGCTCCTTAACCTGGACCGGAATCTTGCAGTTAGAAATCTGTCAGAAACTGACTCCCAGGTCAAAAGAGCACACCTTGTGGTAGCCGTCAGGAACAACCTAACACCAGATCCACGCTACTATTTGGCTAAAGGGAGAGGAGTACTCTCCAAAATATGATTTTTGATTTTCTATCATATAAGATGATTTGCTCCAAGAGTCAGTCAAGTTATTTCCTGCTTAATTTGAATGTCTCAATAAGCACATATATTATTTTGACAGAAAGGCTCAAATGTTGATTTCAGTGGACATTGTCGAATAAAATCAAGTCTGACAATCACCTACAACGGTCGTATTTGCAACTTTTATGGCAAATTAAAGGGCAGCATAAAATGTTAAATTATTTTCAGAAACTACTTATAAATTTCATTTCGGACAAATCCCAAAAGCTTAGTCATCTTTATTATAATTTAAAAGAAGCTCCAATTCTCTTTTCTACCAATCCCAATTATTCGCCAAAACTGACTCGCCCCCTGGTCTTCGTAAATGGAATAAAATCTCCTTCAAATTATTGACAAAATGACTCATCTCCTGTCCCCCAAGGAATTGTCATCGTATTACATCATTCTCCACATCATAAAAAACCAACCAATTATCTTTAATATTTTATCCTTATAAAGTGATAACGATAGTCGAATAAAGAGCAGTCGAAATTTATCATGTTCCCTTCCGTCCAGCTCTTGTAATTTGATCCAATATTAAATCCGTTTTCCAGTCGAATAACTTGCATATATGATCATTGTGGCCATACGTTATGTTTTTATTGAGTTCGCCAACCCCGCATTTTATCTATTGTTCGTCCGATGAGGGTCCAAAACCTCCATCCCTGTACATTTCGGGTACTCTGAAAAGGAAGCAGGATTTCATACATCTTCCAGGAAGGCGAACGAATAGAAACCATAATAATTTTCCTTTTATTCCCATCACTTAGAGACCATGTTGCCGACTTTAATTTTTCATTTTAACGAAATCCTCCCCAATTTATTTGGTCAGGGACGAGCTTAAGAATATGTAACGTGTTCCACACAATGACATACACATGAATACAAGTTTGCGAACATCCCGAGAAACACAAGAAGAAAAATTCGTCTTCGCTCGAAATGGGTCACTTTCAAGAAACTTTCTTTTGACCTTTTTGGTGAAGAAAATTGTGGGGACAAAATAAGAACTTGCTGAATTCTATATATCTTACAAAAAATGGCAAGGAACATGAGCAACATTGAAAGACAAAAGGGCCAAACAGAAAAAAAGAAATCCTCACAATTTCTTGTATTCCAATAAGAGGGATAGAGAACATTATAAATTGATTGCAATACAATCGTATTCTATATACCCAATCGGGCTCGAAGAGAAAAGAAAAAAAGTAAAATCGGCAGGAAATATACACAAGGGGGGTCTCCTTGAACGTATTCCCATCTATCCGTATAAAAATACATATATATATGACGTACACAAGAGTCTAAGCCATCCCATCATGACTGCTATAATAGGGTCCTTGGCATCAAGTTGTTGCCGTCGTTGTTAAATGCTGGTTTATAGGAAAGACTGTGATCTGATCCACCCACTTGGAAATCATGATAAGCCAATTTCGTCTGGATGCATAAAATATCTGTATATACACAAATATGGAGCAGATAAAAATAAAAACAAAAAATATATAAATACACACACCATATTTATCTCTTCGATTACCACTGGCGAACCATCGGTTTAACCCAACGACGGATTTGATCCTTATATAGGACATACGAGTGTGCCAGAATTTCAGGGAAAGGGTTATTAAAGTGACTAGAAATTGTCAGTTCCTATGATTGCTTGGAAATCACAGTGATTGAGTGAGTGATTTATTATTGGCCAGACATAAATCCTGGCGAAAATTTTGGAATGTAGACCCTGTTGTGACCAATATTTGTTTTTATCCAGTATGTGTTTTCTCAATTATCCAAAAAACAGTTTCCGCTCGGATGGATAGATGGATGAATACGCTTTCTTATAATAATAATCCGGAGCCTGCTTCGTCGTTTTCATTTCAAAGGCTTATTGGGTCTACATTATAGATCCATCCATCCATCCATCACGTGCAGACATTTTCGTAGAGGATATTACCTGGTAATTAGACGTGCAGTGTGTTTTCATTCTCAGTTTACTTACTTTCGTAATTTCGGCTGTTTTAACCTGCTGTTTATCCTGTAATATTAGGTTGCAACTCCTATAACCAACCGGCGTCTTCCATCGATGAGCCAATTCCTTGATCTCTCTGGTTTGCATGTTTCTCACAGCTTCGTTGATTGCAAGTGCAATCTCTGGCCGTGCAAATGGTGTTTGGAATCCCTTCCTTGGAAGTCCATCCTCTCAGTCACCACTCTGATCTCTCTGAAAAGAGTCTGCCAAAATCGGATGCCTCTTCAAATCATGAATTACAATGTGCCTAAAAACTCACCCCGCAGCACCTAAATAAACATTTCCAGCTCAAGATGTTGAAAAAGGAAAGTCGTGAGGACTAGAACAAAAGACAACAAATACAACAATGAAGACCCTTTCACTAAATTTCCATCTGCCAGATTTTCATATAAAAAGGCGGAGGCGCAGGAAAATTTTTTTACTTCCCAGCGAATTAAATTTCTCATGAAATCCTACTGGTTTTTATTTTGTGGATTTTGAAAATATTTATATATATTTATGTAAACATTTATCGATGAAATGATAGACAATCAAAGAAATGAAAACGGTGAAGCCGTACCCTTCGCTAGAAGGGATCGATGATTCGGAAACAACTTATATTAATTAGTGCTTGAGATCTGCACTTGATTTCGGGGTTTATCACTACCTAACCTGAGCGTCAATATCACTCGGAACTATCAATGTTAGTTTTACACAGAATAAAAATCAGGTGTCGAAAATTAACAATGTATATTGAAATTTTACTGTCTGTTGTTTTCACAAACAAAAACATACTTTGGTTCATTAATGCATTTTCAAAAATCGACCTTGACTCCTAAAGAGGTTCTGATTTTACCTTCCTTTACCCTTGGTATCTACGTCTGTCATTTCATTGACTGAAGAAACAAGGACTTCAGCACCCGATTTTTTTTAACTATTTTCGAAACATATGGTTCAGCATACCATTATGGTAGAAACTAATGACTCCACATTTTGTTCGACACCAGTCCAAGACCTTATGCCATTTGCTTGACTTGGATGAAGCAATTTGCAGCTTTCAAGCTATACTTCCCAATATATCAATATCATCGCCTGGGGTGAAACTGAAAAGGGAAGGGGTCTTTGGCACTTCAGCATCGCAAGTCACTCCCATTTCTTTCGTGGTTTTCTATTTGGTCGTATGCCTTTAGAATGTGCTTGGGGATTCTTGCGTCGTCCGTACGCTCTACAAGACTTGACCAGCGCAAGCAAAGTTTGAATAGAATAAATGCAGACTTCGTGCAACTCCGCATTTTACATTTTACATGATGAAAACAAGTCTGCCTCATTGCTTGAAATCCAAGTTGTGTTTAATGAGCCTGGGTTCCAACTCTCCTTAGACCTGGAATTCTGTGTTGCCCATAGTTAATTTCGTTGTTCGTACCAGCTTCGGTGGGATTCAAAGGTGAGCATTATTTTATTCAATGTGTTAAAGTGTGCTTCAATTCATATATCAACTTTAAATTTCCAACATTTCTCAAGCACCTGTGGTTCTGGGGCATCATTGCACGGGTTCTCAAGTATTTTTCACGAATCCAAATCATTACGACTAAGTTGTGCAAGAAAGTTTGGTGTGCCTTTTTTCCATAGCTCCGCTAATATCCCGCCAACGCCAGAAGCTTTGTTGGCCCTCGGATTGAGTTGTGCTGCTTCAACCTGAATTAAGGATGGCTGTCATTGAACTTTGAACTGTGTCTTCCTGTCGTCCTAGCTTCGATTGGAAATCTCCTACTGCCAGTGTTGTCTCGTCCGGTGGTAATGCAACGTATTCCAGCAAATTCGTCTTTGTTTGCTTCATTCTTCTCCACAGTTGACACATCCCAATTAATAAGCTATACATTGAAGGATTTTAGCTTTAAGCGTATGGCACATAGGGGGATGGGTTTGAAATCTATAATGAGGTATTTAAAAGTATTGTAGAAAATGAACGCCTCTCCGAACTGTCTCCTTTCCGAGCCTTTTTCATTTGTAAGGAGTTATCAAACATTAGCAATTTCGGTTCTTGGACCGCAAGGATATTCACGTTATATCCCGGAACTTACTGAAGAAGCTCTCTCAATGTACGGGATTTGTTAAGCATTCAAACGTTCCAATATCCAATAGAATCGTCCACTTTTATTTATTTATTATAAATTATAACCGCTATTTTGATCTTATCCGAAGCATGGTTTTGGTTTCTTCCGAGAGTAGTAGCTAACCCCTCGCCAAATACTTAATCGTGGAAGGCCGAAGTCGTCTCCATTTTACTCCATTCTCCCTCACTGTGGTTTAATCTCAGGAGATATTGTCAGATAATCTCCGATCAGGGTTAACAACACCACCAGTAGAATGAAACAAGTCGGAAAATCGGAAGCTGGACGCTTCAGGTATGAAAAGTTTTCCGTATCATATTTCCTATACAAAAACATCTGAGTGAACATTCGGCTCATTAATACTTAACAAAGCCTTAGAATTTGCACTTGAAGGACACTTTCGACCCATTATAATTTTGTTAATAATAGCGTGATTTTCACCGAATTTGGTAGGTTCATGCTTTATATTATATCCTATATTACTGTAAAATGGTTTTGCAGTTAATTACTAGGTTCTGAGAATGGGTCCATGGAGAAAAATAATTTAGCCCCGCCCTCCCCCTGTGTAACTGAGACCAGCTTTGGAAAGTACTAATTAAGACCTTTAATTTGATATCCCACATGACTAAATTTGGTGAAAAAAAATACGCTCCTCTTTTGCATGTATGGAAACCCCCCCCCCCCCGTCCTCCTTTAAATTTGACGTAGAATGATGTAACTCATTGTCTACGTTTTGTCAGCTGCCTTTTTGGTAGCACTGATCCTGCCAATTACTGGCTGTTCAATCATTTTCAAATACTTTCGAAAAAACTGCCAATTCAAACCATTCGTGTTGCATTTTACACTTATGTAAGTGTCACAAGGGGGAGCCTACATAACGATTCCGTAGCCTTCATAACGACAAAATCTGTGGTTACGGTGGGCAGGTCACTTAATCCTTATGAATGAGAATGATCCCACCCGGAAACTCTATAAGGGCTATATCTATGGTCGAAAAAGAAGACGAGGTAGACGCTGCCTGGTCAGGACGCCAGACAGCTTTTAGGGATATCGAATTGGTGGACCTCGTCGCAAAACCGGGATATCTGGAGTTCCTTATTAAGGCAGGCCTAGACCAATTACCGGTTGTTGCGCCATTGATGGTGATGATAATGATGATAACGGATACACATAAAGAAGGGACAGGGAACAGAAAATTTGCCGGAACAGGAGTAGAGGCATTCATATTCTTTTCAATAGTCCAGCAAGTATAGGGTGAAAGAATTTTAGTAACGAAAATTTTGTTGGGAAGCTACCGGCAGACAACCTATTTTATCTGTGAAAAAATAAAACAGATAGGCCTGACGGTTTTTTAATAATCAATCTATATCTCGAAATAAAGGCAAAAACTTCTCCTTGACAAGGGCATTTACATTCCTCTCTGAGATCTCAGAGCTATTCCACTCCAAAAAAAACGAAGCAACCTTATTCAATATTGCCATAGCCAAAGCGATTAAGTGTATCTTCTTAATCTTGAAAGAAGTGTCGATTCGATCGAGTTCAAGTTACGGAGTCTCCAATTAACTTATCACTAGCCGCGACCACATTTTTAAAATGTAAATGTTTGGCAGCTAGTGCTAATATTAAAAAAAATCAGCATCTGCCGAGATTAGGACAACTCGGAAATTATGAGAGCAATAAATTCTAAATATCCTCATAAAAAAATTTAAGAATAAACAACATTAAAAAAACAAGACTGTCTAGATTCCCTATACTTCATGAAGAAGTGGAACGGCGAAAGCTGGGGAAGGCTTTTTATATAATTTTCTTATGAGATGGAATCATGCTATCTAGTCTTCTGCCATGTGACCTTGATCAATTTATATTATTCCAAAGTGCAATCACTTTTTGTTTAAAACACATTCTTACCTTAAATTAATTTCATGAAATTAGCATTCATCCTGAATTTTGTGAGCTACTCATTGAAATGTACATCCTTAAAATGTTTCAACTGATCTCAGAACTGACTAATTTTCGAAAATGTTCTTTTTTATTTTCTGATTGTATAATCTAAGGGTAGAGTCTGCACACTTTAAGCTAGCAATATTCGTCCAATATATCAAAAAGAGCCTAGAATATGACCATCCTGGAGATATTTATTAGATGCTATATTGTCAAAATGCTCTTTAGAATAATCGTTGTAGTCGTTTATATTTCCGGCCCTTTTAGAGTGATACATCACGACGCAAAATCCGAAGAGTTTGAAGTCAAAAGCGGAGTTCACCGGGGTTCTATCCGGTCACCGCTGCTTTGTGATCATAACGTTTCTGAAGCTAAGTTCCCCACAAGACATATCAGAATGCAAAGAATAGTGCCATCATTTCTTAAACGCCATAACAACACTGATAACATATCCTTGCTATCTCTACGAATCATGGATGATTCATCTCCCGGCACATTAGTGGAACTTGTATGGTGGAAGAATAGCATTGCACATGTTCAACGTTCTGTATTCATTTGCGCATGAAATATGTTGGGTATTTACTCTGGTGTTGGTGTCGTGTATGTGGTGCACGGGATGAGGAAACATACACAAAAAACTGCCTAGACATCATGGACACACCCGCCAGCTAGCTACCTCGTACCTAACCGGCGTATTTGCAATGGCATTCCGTGCCACCTATAAACTATATTTACTTCTCTTTCTCTCCTCGAGAAATGTGACTTGGCTGTTTTGCCCAAAATTGAGATCGTTCGGCGTCAATGTTTACTGCGCTGCTTTATAAAAGCAGCACATAAAAGCTGACAACCAGTATTACTCTAAAAGCCCACGTATTCATCAATAACGGTCCCCATCATATCATTGCTGTGCTCGGGTCCCACACAATCTCAAATCGAAAGCTGGAATGCTGCACCAGCAGACATGTTGATAAGAAGACATCAGTCGCAGTGGCTAGGTCTGATATTAAGAAAGGGCAAAAAATCCAGTATCTCATGATGGCCGAAGAGTAAGTCACCTCAGAAACATATAGTTTGGAGTAGTAGCGAAGAAGTATAGCAATGAACATGTACAATCCTGCTTTGGTCCAATTTTTCTTCACTGCTGCCAAACATATCACCAGAACGAGTTTTAGATATTTTATTTAGATAGATAGAATTTAGTTACGAATACAATTAACTGAAGTAAGTTGAACTGAATTAAACAGAAGAAGGGTCCCTTTTTCTGTAATACATTCTAAGCAAGAGCAAGGAATAGGGTTACGGATTACCCTTCCTCAAATTATAATCCCCTATGAATAATAAATTAGTGACCGTTTCCTAGCAGCGGAACATTTATTTTAATATAATTAAAAACGATTCATTTACTTATTAACTCTGTAAAAGCATAACCCATTCTATTTGCATCAATCACTGAAAATTTCAACTGGACAGAAACAACCTACATCTTACCGATTTCAGAACCCTATCCTTGCTCTTCCCTATCTCCCATATGTTTTCACATACTCACAGTCAGGTTGGTATTTTAGCAGGTGGTTTCTCATTGTCTACCATTCGACACTAAGGGTAGATTATGAGCAATATAACAGCAACAAAGCAAAAGAAAAAACAATAACAACAACGTAGCGTCCAAAACGTGTAGGGAATACCAACATTTGTTATATATCCTATCATCGGATAACGCTAAATCCAGTTAAATCGACCCTTTTTTAGTAAAACTCCCTTTGCTCCAAAAGGGATATTTTTTACCGCCCTCCTCCGGAATATACGAGCATCACTAACATGGTAGAGTTGATACCACCACCTCGACCACCTAAAGAGATTTCTAAAGTGGCGTTAGTTGTCACTTAGGGCTTATAGTCGAATCAAAAGGTGATTTTGGATTTTCACCGTACAAAACAAATATATTGTAAAAAGGAGTTAGAACAACAAAACAAGGATGGAGTTCACCATTCAATTTTTTGCCTCTTGGAAAATTCGTCTGGACCGACAGACTGAACTACCTATGACCATACGGAAGATTACGCTCAGTCAAGTGGAAGTTAGGTCTAACCACGCTGTGCCAGCAAATTCAGTTATTTGGTAATTGAATTTAGCTGTTATCTGCAGAATTTATTTAATGGATTGGGGAACGATAATGAGATGAGAGCTGGTAAAGGGAAAAAGGATGGGTTGCATATTATATATTATTAATTCAAAAGCGGAAGTAATATATCATGTTTGTGATTTCAACCGATTTTTCATGGAAACCTTACAAGTTTAAATGAGTTGAATAACTTGCCGAAGTTACTTATGCAAATAAGTTGCACGATGATAAAATTACAGAATATAATGTGACATTTGCATCTATTTATGTTTCACTTAGGAGATGCTAGTGGTATGTACATCAAAATAACAAACTAGTTTTGCTCTGAGCACCACATTTTGGTGTGTCAACATTTCCCATGTAGCACTTTCTCCCGACTCATTTATTATCATATAAAGATGGTACTGCGCTAGGCTAAAGCTATGTAAGGCATTTCCATGTACCAGTAACTAGTCCATCTTACTATCAAGGTATGATTCAATTCTGTTTTGTTGGCCTCTTTGCACTTATCCCAAGGTTACTGCCATCGAAGGTCCACGGTCACATCGTTTTAATATGATTTAATATGTTTTATCCGCTCGAAGGTCCACGACGAGACACACAATATCTCACCTGATATTTTAAAACACGGCACAATCTATCCTCGAAAGACCAGGCGGGTTCGCATCCTGACCCGCTTCTTTCAAGAATGTCACCAAGTTACGTACGTACGAATGCCACCATGCAAAGACGGTAATGCTCTAGTTCGAGAGATGAACAAGCGTTCAACTTTTGACAATATCAAATTCACGTCCTTAAAATAACAAACTAGTACAAACTCGCATAAAACACTTCGGGGCTCGCCCGTGCAGTTCTTGAGACGGTGGCATAACTTACGAAATATAAGTGAATTAATAACAGTAACACACTAAAATCAAAGATAATTCGCAATTTAACAAAAAATTTCAAAGTTTTCCCCCACAAATATACTCTTGATTTTAACTGCAACTTAAGGGACCCTAGTTGGACACTTTTGTATGAGGCCATCTTTTGGCAATACTGTTGAATAGTTGAAACTCTATCTCTCAACTCTATCGCAATAACTAAAACAATTGCTGGTCCTAAACACTTCAGTCCCTAATGTGTTATTTTACGAACGTGTCCTTAACCGGTGTGTGGGTCCGTACCGAAACCTGAAACTCAAACAAACATGGAACAGCGAATATACCTATCGGAATATAACACGCGAGCTTAATCTGCAAATTCAAAAAAAAGGTGACTGATATTTGAAATATTGGAATAAATATTAGATTTCTGTGATAAGTTAAAATGTGAGAAAATTTGGCAATAGAATTAAAAATGAAAATTATTATTTTAAAGTTAGTATTTTAAAGTAAATGGATGTTGGGATATTAAAACAAAAATTAAAAGAAAGGTAATGGAATTGCTTTATTAGTTACCACTATCGAAATCAAGGTGACTACTAAATGCCCCAAAATATTCGTTTTGCCTGGTCGATGTACTGGTGTCCCTACTAGTTATACTACGTTCGTAATAATAACTTTACGTCAGCGTTGCTGAATGGAGTCAACAAGCCAAAAAATTAGATATATTGGAAGTCTCGTCTACTCTTACTCATTGGCGATATATAGGTCAGTTGTTTTTGTAAAACTGCGTTCCCTAATCGTTTTCCCAGAGACATTCGTCGTTCAAGTCAGGGGTATGTAGAGACCATTGAAGGATGTTTACATGGTTGTCAGCTAGCTAACTATTCGTCAGTCAAGCCGAGAACTTTAAAAGATTGTCATGTATAAACATTCAATTACCCAATTTATCGCGAGAATGTGGTACAATAGTCCTTAGATCCACTACCATAAACATTGGGCAAACTGCATCACGGAAAAAGTTAGACCGTACCGTCATAGATCCGCCTCCATGATTGATCGCGGCACTTGATATTTGATATTGATATTCTACGTAGTCTTTCACGAATCATAATCTTACGTAACATGATGTTAATAACTTTCGAATTGGTCGGAAAGCAACCGGTTTTGTATGCCTACTCATCTAACAACATAATGTAGCATAAATAAGAGCCACGAATTGTCGGTGTAATCAACGAGGTTAGGACGCCATTTTAAACAGATATTTTTATGTCACAATACGGGATGCCATCAGTCGATTCCGCAGGCTCATACACCCGCAAGCCAGATTAAGGCTGACATCGATACACCTCAACTCGGGATGACCGCTTCGTTGTCAGCAATGTGTTGAGAAATCGCTTTTGCATCGCTACTGGAGCTCATACTCGGCTTCTTGAGTCAGTGTGAGTGAACGTACCATTAGAAGAAGATTGGCAGAAAGAAATCTTCGGATTTGTCGACCAGCTCGCGTCCCACAACTGCTCCCATAACACCGTAGAACTAGACTTTCGCGCGAGAATATGCTGACTGTACTGTGGGAAATGAAAGGACGTTCTATTCCCGGATGAAAGTAGAATAGCCTTAAGAGGTCCAGATCAACGTCACCGTGTCTACAGGCGCCAAAATGAAAGGTTTGCTTCATGCGCTATATCCAGAACAGTAGGGTACCAAAGAGACGTTCTTCAAAAACTTGTGACAGTTTTCATACCATACGCAACTCCGTCCTTAAGCATTCAAATTTTACCATGGCCAGTACGCAGTTCCAATTGTGGGCTCTAGTGTGGAGTTTCATTGTGCAACTCGAGCCCCGGACCCCTTAGTTGCGACAGAGGTATTAAATAGGTCTCTCATGGACTCAGTATATACCCTTGGCCATGGCAATCTCGACGGGACTCTAATTGTAGTCTTCAAATCAATTGGTATCTGAAGAAGACCATGGGATTATGCCTAAACGACAACCCCTTTACGTTAAACTCCCTAGACCTTAATGTCTTTACAACTCGAATTTTGGTGTAAAATTAACATTTTTTGCAAACTTCACCGCTCCAAACGATGTGATTTGAAAGCATGCATTCTATTTTCGAATATCCTGTAAATAGTGCTTCGATTCCCAAGCAACTTCAGAAGTGGATCTAACGGGTCAGTCAGTGGTGGCAAATTAACCTTTCCAGTGGAGCAACACATTTCTCACTGAAACTTAAAAGAGACATTAGTTCAATGAGGATATTTGCATGCATTTTGTACTCGTAGTCTTATTGCAATTGAATACTATGCTATTGGGTTCGATTCTCAATCTTATTCGAGCCTGTTGTGAGCGTTCAATTTCGCGTTGTTTGTACACCATGTTGTTGAGATGTTTCGGCAGCCCTTGAAATGGAAGCTCAAACTCGCATGTTGTCAAATGATGCATCTGGCTTTTCCGATGTTTCAGCAACTCTTGCAGTAAAGGCCCTAACCCAGTTATATTTTCGGCCTGGTTCCTACTCTCCCCGTGTTTCAGCAGCTTTTAAAGTAGAAGCTCTGATTCATTGTATTTCTAATCTTGAGTTTCGTTCGTCAGATATTTCAGCAGCTCTACTGGCCGGCAATTGTGACGCATACCTGCTTGATCTTCCAATATCCGAATTATTTTTCCCATTAAAAACTACAAATGTGCACCGATTTTAATCGTGATCATGTGAAGGGAGTAAAAGTCGATTTGTCACAGCACCATTGGATCAAAATACTTTCCATGGAAAAACATATGTATATACCAAATTTCATGACAATCGGGTGAACAGTGTAGAAATTCATCCTTTGCAGCCTCATCTATTATGCTATTATAGCAAATTACAGCAACGTATATAGCGTATAAACCTTCTTCATTCAAAAATATATACACGTATTATGATAATTTCCATGGCGATTGGTTGAAAGGTTTCGGAGTCTATCGATCGCAAAGGACAACCTTCCATTTTTAAGGTTTTGTGTAAACACAAAACCTTATTAAAATCGGTTTACTGTCTGTCTGTCTGTCTGTCTGTCTGTCTGTCTGTCCGTCTGTCTGTCTGTCTGTCTGTCTGTCTGTCTGTCTGTCTGTCTGTCCGTCACACGCACTTTTCTCGGAGACCGTTGCAGCGTTTGACACCAAATTTGGTGGAAAGCTGGGAACTGTGAACGCTCACGCATACAGTGAATTACATCCTTTTACAACGAATTTAAGGGGGGGTCCCCATACATGCAAAAGGAGGGTGTGAATTTTTTTTTCATCAAAAATAGTCATGTGGGGTATCAAATTAAAGGTCTCGATCAGTACTTTTCGAAGCTGGTCTTAGTTTTTACATTTGTTGGAAGGGTGGGGAGTGCGGGTGGTTGAAAGTGACCATTCCTTTACGGGGGCCATTCTCAGAAACTACCCAACCGAAAAATCTGAAAAAAATCAGGAGGCTGCCACTATATGGTGCCTGGGCTCCGAAATACCTTCCACACTGATATCTGCATAAATAAAGTTAATAATAGTATATTACTATAATTTTTAGTAATTCGCTGCAGAACCCCCCTTAAATTCATGCTAGGACCACGAAATTTCGCGACAATATAGGGTATAACATAGAGCATGATCTTACCAAGTTTGGTGGAAATCGCACTATTACTAACAAAGTTATAATACGTCAAAGTTGTCGCTTCTTCCCAAATTCAAGACTATAAATGTCAATATCATCCGAAAGTGGTTATTCCCACATAATATATGCATATATTACGTGCTACGTACTAAGAAATACACAAAACCTTTCGTATCTGAAGCGTCCAGCTTCCGGTTTCCCGACTTGTTATATAATAATATATATTAAGTATATATTTTATATAATAAAAACCATCTAAATGCCATCGACACACCGACCCACCAGTACATTAACCACATGGGTCATACTGGCTAGTTAGTTACCTCGTTCCTACCCCAAAGATACACAATGACATTCCGTGCCCCTTTGCCACTGGATTTGCTGTTGTATACAGTCCTCTTGTTTTGTTTCATATTAAAAACAAGTGAGGAAACCGCAAGCTGGATTCTTCCAGGTAAGAAAGGTTTTGTGTGTTTCTTTTATAAATACATTTGAGTGTGAATTTGTCGCATTAGTACGTAACACGTAATATACGTATATATTATATGAGGATATCCACTTTCGGGTGGCATTGACATTCAAAATCTTAAAATTCCAAGGAAGTGATAACTTTGACCTATTATAACTTTGTTAGTAACAGTGCGATTTCCACCAAACTTAGTAGAATCAAGCTCTATATTATAGCCTACATCGTGGTGCTAGGGTAAACTCAAGGGGGGTTCTGCAGTAAATTACTGAAAATTAGAGTAGAATACTATTATTATATGGATGGTATTTCGGAACCTAGCCACCATATAGTGGCAGCTTCTTGATTTTTTTCAGATTTTTGGGTCAAGCAGTTTCTGAGAATGGCCCCTTCAAATAAATGGTCACTTTTGACCCCCGAATTCCCCACCAGCTTCGGAAAGTACTAATCGTGAGCTTTCATCTGATACTCCACATGACTACATATGTTTGGTGAGAAAAAAATTTGCACCTCCCTTTTGCATGTATGGGAACCTCGGACGTAAAAGGATGTAACGGACCGTATGTTTTACACAAAAGCTTAAAAAAATTATACAAATAGAATTGCCTTAATTCATTGAGTGAACATATTGGGCAACAGTGATGACAACGCCAAATGGGCTATGACCAGCTAACGAAGCGGCTCCCAACTGCACTATAAATGGTGCACCTTTGTTTCCATGTTTACTCATTGCTTCAATTATTCAATGACTCGCATACACCAATTAGAACAACAACAATAACGCTGTATGTTCTTGAGTTATAAAATTACAACGCAATTTCAGCAATATTTTGTATATATAGATAAATTATCACAGCGATGGCCTACATCGGCGCCGTGTTTGAGTTGATTAAGCATCAGCCTCTTGATTTTGTTGCCCTGAGTTCGAATCCCAGTTCATCATAGGTGCTTGTGTTCATCTTTGTACTGTCCTGTTGCGATAATGATGTGATGTGATGATTATGAAACTATATCACAGTCTCATTTAAAAAAGTGGGACTCTGTGAATGTTCTACACTCCACAAAGAGTTTAGAACTTTTGACACCTTTGGTCTATGTCAAGGGACAATCCGAATTTCTAATACTTCCACTTTTTTACGAATTTACGAAAGAAAAGTTCAGAATCTGCCCATTACATACAAAGTTCTCCTTTTTAGCGATTCATTTGCTGCAAATTAGTTGAAAAATCGAAGAAATTTCCCAAAACTAAAAGGTTCCTTGAATGCCCAAATTTGACTGTCAAGAAAAGCAACATGTAAAGAAAGATGACTCCCTCGACGTAATTAGAACTATAAAAGAATTGTACTGCTTTCGAGCTGTCTCAAGACGATTTGGTCTCTTCATAATTCCATTCAATTAACCATTGAATTAAGGATATACGTTTCTGTTGATTTTGCCTTTACAAAAGTTACATAAACACACACTTGAACTAAGCTGCCAAGCTGTGCCGAGTCAACGCCTTCTCCAGCAGCTCTGCAAACTGAAAGTCCTTAGTATCTTACCAAAATTATTACCTAAAATTAATTTCAGATATCTTTTGACCTTTTGTGTTTGCTTAATAAGTACACAAGAATAAGAAGGAGAAGAAGCCGAGCGAGTGTTTGAACGCTTGCGAGCAAGCAGGGTTGAAGCAACTCAGCTACTCAGCAGAGAATGGAAAATCTTTTGTAGGTTAGCAGCTCCCACATTTATCATGTATGCTTCTGCAAACAGAACTGTAAAGCATGCATATTAGAATAGGTATAAAGTTCATATATAATTTGGCTGTGTATATAAAATGCGTTTGCTTGATGTTACGATTTGAATGGATCAGGCTTTACTATAAGGCATCTGCGGTATATTTGAAAATGAAAATTTTCTGTTGCACGAAAATAATTTTAATAAGTCCTAAAGGCAAAGCCAAGTCTGTTGAGGATCTCATCGTCAACTACATCGCAAATGAGTTGCCATATTTGACTTTTCAAATAGGAAAGAGCTGGCACACTTTGAGTTTTAGCGTAATTATCACTAACGAAAAGGATATTTTGTGGAGGCTAAAGGAAACAATAGATTCAACTGCAATAAGCTCGCTACAGACGCATGTTACGCATATATAAGAATATAATCGGGAAACCGAGAGTAGTTTTCTCAAACGCTGTTTTGAACTGTTCCTGAATACGACAGTACACAAAGTTGCCTATAACTACCTCATACTTAGCTTTCTGCTCCTTTACACTCTATCATGACTTCAAAGCGACCCCCCACCATCTCAATGGCAACCCTGCAACAAGACGTACAAGCATTTTGTGAAAATGGAAGGAAGCCAAAAAATATACGAGCAAACGATATTATGTATATTTACCGCTGTTGCAAGGATCTTTTGGCTTCAGATATTTTCAAACGAGGCCTGGCACAGGATATACATCGTGGGGGCAGCAACGTTCTGAATATTTGGACAAAGTAGCAGAAGCAGCTCTTAATTAATTGCACATAATATGCTCTCCCACTCATTACATGGGATGTTTATTCCCAGTTCTATACCCTGCTCGTGGATATAATACGAGCGTCCTCCTCATGCCACTTTTCACTTCAATTTAGAGCCACTTCCTCCAGCTTCGGTCTTATCGGAACTCGCAAAAACACTCCATACTATTTGGCATATATTTTGGTTGTGGAGAATGCAGAAAGAAAGCAAGTTTAAATTCGATCTGGCTGGCTCGGTAATAACTTGAAATTAATAAATAGGAAATTATACAATAAAATAACTGTTGTATGCTAACGTGCATTTTCGAGAAGGAGTGGATAAACTGTGGCGCAGATAATTTGCAAATTTATGACAATGAATGTAAACTTTATTTAATTTGAAATTATGCATAATTTTCTCTCCTGCCTGTGGCCAAATAAAAAATTTTTTCCGTGCTAGCTGTGTTGCGAAGCTGGTTCCGTTTTTTAAGTAGAAATTGTCCTATAATTGGAATTGAATTCGTTCCCATACGATGTTCTACTACATCCAGCATCATCCCTAAAAGCTAATAAACAACGAACATCGAAACTCAATTTTCCCAGCTTTTTTGAATAAGGAAAAATCACTTAAAGCATTTTCCACTGATTTAAAGTGATTTTACCGATGGTTGTGCCAGTGCAGCTGTCTCTGAAGGTAATCAACATTCGAAAGCGTGCACACAAACAACAACTATCAATGCAAAACTTACTCCTTTGGGAAAATTTGTATTGGAACACGGAATGGTTTGTTTTGCCGAAACTGATATCCCGATGACGATGTCGATATCGATACCTTTTCCATTTACCTCTTCTTCATCCTGTGCTTGCGAAAAAATGTCTGCCTGAAAAGCTTTTTCTGCCCTCATTGCGATGATATCGATCTTCATTTTCGATATTCGAATGGAAAACGTGAGAAACAGAAAGGATTTATATTTTTTCTGGATGAAGGAAAAAAATAGCAGTGGCAATGGTATACATGTAGGGAATGAGTAGAGTTAGTAAATACGAGAGCTATGAGTTTCCCTGAGCATGGGACCATGTGTAGAAATAGAGAAACCCAGTGTGTAGATGAAGGGTACATAGTGGACAGTCATACATATTCGTGCAATGAAGGAAGAAATAGAAAAACAGGAAAACAAGTTTATTCGAAAGGATAGTGTACCTATGTAGACAATATCGTGATATCCGCTAGTGCCATGTGTATTTATATAAGTTATGCTTGTTCTGCTCTCATCGTATATCAAAACGTTTAAGCACATTTTCATGGGAATGTTGGCGTAGTACATGCATGACCGGTAGCACAGCTACAGGATAGCTCGAAAAGCTGTTTATAGAAAAATCGGTCGTTTCTTATGTGGTCACCATCGCAATGAGGAAATAACCAAGAAAAGTAAATTCATCTTTGTAACTTTATTATTTATATGTGAGAGTACCTCAATATCTTCTGAGTGTAATGAAATAAGTTTCGTCCGACGATTAATAGAAAATGTCGTTTCCGCTAAATCTCTTATCTGATCCCTGCTTTCTCCATAACTTTCAAACTCTTCTCATTTGCTGTTAAGCTAAAGAAATCTCTCTTTTAAATTCCGCCATCGTGACCACAAATGTAATGTTTGTTCCCCAATTATATTGCGTTGAGTATCCCAGAATTGATATTCCTAGAGAAACACTTAACGGTACGATGACTGAGTTGCTTGAACCTCAGCCTCTCGATTTCATTGCCTCGAGTTCAAATCAAGCGTGCTCATGAATGTACTACTGTGGGTAGGCTATGCTTATCACTTACACAGCATTAAGTGTAATGATAATGAAACTCAGTCTCATTAAAAATCAAATAGGAAATAAATCCTAATACAAAACAAATCTGGAAACCGGAAGTTGAGCGCATCAGATATTAAAAAATTTTGTGTATTTCGTATATAAGAATATTTGACCGGGCCATCTCATTTGTAACTAGCTTGTTTATGCTTTTAATTTGTCAGAATATTCACTTAAGTATGATGCTTACAGTCAAACTCTTAGATTGCAATATATTTGCACAGAAAAGACAACTTTGACGTATTATAACTTTGTTAGTAATGATACCATTTCCACCAAACTTGGTGATTCTAGAATAAACTTGAGGGGGAGTTCCCAGTCATTCATTCATATAAAATATACTTATACTTACTTACATGTTAATATACTACTATTAACGGCAACGACAACGGTATGGAGTGTATTTTGAAGTCTAGGCACCGTATAATGCTAGCCTCCTGACTTTTTTCAGATTTTTGAATTGAATGGTTTCTAAGAATGGCTCCGTGAAAGAAATGATCACTTTCCAGCCTCCACGCTCCTTCTTTTGCAGAAAACGGTAGAACTCATGCTAGCTTTGGAAAGTATTTATCCAAACTTTTAACTTAAACGCATATGACTATATTCGATGAAAACAACTTTGATACCCCCTTTTGCATGTATGGGGCACTTAACTTAACTGAAAGTGTAACTATGTTATTCATTGCATGCCAGGGGATTTACAGTTCCGAGCTTTCTAGCAAATTTCGCATCAATAGGGGTAACCGCTTCTGATATAATAGGTGCGACAGACAATCAGACGCGTAAGGTTTTATTTTACAAAAAAAAACCTTTAACAGAAGACATACAAAGAAGAACATGTCGATAGGTAATATTCACAGTGGACATATCTTGGAGTGAATTGCTCGAAAAGAACTTTTTTTCCGAAGAGTATGTAACTTACTACGCTAACGATAACTGCTTGCTCTTCCACTAAGTCATGGACCTTAACGAAATGGCTCTGAATTTGAAAATAGAGCCAGATAGAGTCGGGGCTGAAGATAAATAGCAACAAAACCAAGATTCTCAGTCTGAGCATCGTCGGAGTCTTCCTGTTTACATTAATAGGCAGCACATCGAAAATTTGTATATCTAGATAACGTTGCTTCTGCCCACGGAGACAGCGAACTTTAACAGTCTTATTTGGCTTTCGCTATTTTGTTAAAAACCAGGAAATGCAACTCTTTCAACACCAACATGAAGTTGAGGTCGTTCGGGGTCAATGTTCTCTTTGGGCTGCTGAAGATGGTGTCCTCTTGACGATGGTAGAAAATTTAATGGTGGATAGCACAAATCGTTTGAGGTACATTGATCCATGGAATGGCCACTCTATATCGTGACATCCGACATACTCGGACGCCTAAAGCTTTCATTATTTCGTATCTACGTCATGTCATCGGAGTATTCTGGCTTGAGACAATAACAATCGAAAAGCTTCCTTGGCGTAAGGGGCAAGTACTTGGTAATAAGAAGACAGAAGTAATAGTGCATAGGTTATGCATTGAGAAGAAACTTCATTGATGATTATGTCATGCAATGGAACCCACTATCCAACGAGATGGAGATGATACTCGGTGAGTTGGTCATCCTAGAATAACGTGACATAGATCAGTGGAGGAGGAGTGC
Source organism: Hermetia illucens (assembly GCF_905115235.1). Lineage (NCBI taxonomy): Eukaryota > Metazoa > Arthropoda > Insecta > Diptera > Stratiomyidae > Hermetia > Hermetia illucens. The sequence goes on along the minus strand of NC_051853.1, from coordinate 91,998,355 downwards.
AAGGTTCTCGGAAAATCGTAAAAAGGACTGGAACACGTTGCCAGCAATCGACATCAGAAGCGTATAGTTGTTGTTGACGCACTATGCTCCATATTGGGGTCTATGGCCGCAACAAACTGTAACGCCTTCAGGTGGTTATTTACCAGAATGTAGTGAGAAGTGCTTGTTACAGGAGCTTCGACTCTTCTATAAAGTCGGATCACTGTCTCTTTACGCTCGTTTCAGACGAGGGAGGAGAAAAAAATCTAAATCGAGCAATGTCTTCGGGGATGAAGGAACGTAGCAAAACCCTACGGAGGCAGCAGCTCCCGCATGAACATAGTGGTCTAGCAGGACGCGTCGTTACGGAGCTTCCACAAACTAGCAATGTGTGATCCCACATGGTTGGTCCATTTCTGCAACTGACTACGCATTTTCGCGTAAAACTGTGCATTCACTGCTTGACTAAGAGGTTAAAACTCCTTCTGCTTCACACCACGATGATAAAAAAAAGGCGGAAAGCAAGGTTTTCATTTTATAGTTACTCATCTGGGCAGAAAGTGCTGATTATATGACATTCTGAGTTTGGCGTTTCGTTGTCGAATCACACTAGCATCAGGTTTGATCTCCGACAACCTCGTAGAGGCGAAAATTTGGGTTTTCTCAACAGATATTTTGGTCTGTTTAATGTTGTAAACGATTCGCTTTTTAATCATCATTAACAACTCATGGAATGCTTTCCTCATTTCCAAATTTTCTAATGATACTACAATGAGCGGTGCCATCGGAAAAGCTCAAATCCTCACTAATCGGACGAATTGACAACTGACGACCATAGTTCAGAACTTCTTTCAATTATGTCGCAAACCAATGATGTTGACGGACAGCCAGCACGTTCGTCTTCTTCGACGAGCTCCATCTTCTCCCAGAACAACTTGTGCCATTCAAAGACTGTTGAGTTGCTCATAGCAGTATTTGCGTAAGCTTGCTTAATCATACGGAATGATAACCGCGCTTCCAACCACCTGTTCACAGAAAGCGGCATGCTTACTCATGATGTCTCACCAATTTCTACGCAGGTCGCGTTCTGTTTGTGAAAGTATGCAGTTCCCAAGGATCAGCCTTCGACTGGCACTCTGATACGAGTCATTTGACCTCTTGAGGTAATCCTTTCCAATTTTCTCGATCCATCGGTCATTTCCTATTAACCCGCGATTTCTAGCCAAGGTCAATGTATCTACCTCTCTAACATTTTTTAATCCTATTTTTAGGGTTTTTTTTAAGACAAAATATTGATGCAACCCATTAAATGCTTGTCTGACTATTTATATTTGGTAAATTTAATGCCAATTGCCTTAGAGTTAAACTTTCAATCTTAACAAAAAAATACTATTACTGACAAAATTATAGTTGATGGGGGCATGATTGCTATCACACATACTACTTCGTCAAATATTGTTGAGCGAGCATAAGGTGTTTGTAATGCATTTGGTCGGTAGAGAGCTAAAAAAAGTAACAACTAAAAAACCTTGAAAGAAAAAGACGATAGCGTTGCTTTGGGCCACGTATGTACATTTGATAACGTTCTCGCAAGCAACTTACTCGCTCCAAATGTTTTTGCCAACTCTCTCAAAATGTGACTGGAAATTTACTTTCTAGTCGGTCGTATCTCCTAGTCACTTGGATCGGTAAGAAATATGTGGTTTGCCCGCCAATTTGAATCTGTAATCAGAACTTCCGCACCCAACGTGACCCAAATATAATCTAGACTTTTAAAGCTGCCTCGTTTGCAAAGACTTCAAGCTCTTTAATGTGCTATGCCATACCAGCTCCGAAACCAATTATGGTTACGCCTTTTGAAAAGTATCTAATTTCATACAGTGTTATGCATAGATGAGAATCCAGGGCTTCATCCCGTTTCAACATCTATTCAAGTAAAGATAAGATAGTATTCAGTATTAGAGAAGGATTCAAAAAAATTCCTAAGAAATTCCTAGTGTTACAAAATGCATCGAAATAAAGATATCAATGAAAACTGCAGCTCGGATTCGAGAAATCAAAAGCTATAACAGGTTTCGAAAGCTCCAATGGGCTGATCTTTCCCTAAAAATTTCCGAAACCTATTTGAAAATAAAGTAGAACCCACAACGAATAGCTAGAAAATCTTAGAATGGATGAGGGACTTGTCGATTAGTGCGAGTCACAAGCTGCTCAGGTTGGTAAATTATAGGAAGATGTCACTAGTCCCCGAAGCAACAACGAGTAAGAGTTTTTAAAGCCATTTTTGGATTGAAAAGACACAAACCTAAACTCAACTATAAAGGTATACAGTAGATACGGTGAACCATTTCTCTCCTAAAATCAAAAAGAAAAGGAAAGGCACGAACGCAAAAACACCCTTAATGACCCAACTAACCAATGGAAAAAGCAACAGCAAACGCTCATTAGAAACCCGCCTAGCAACTAGGTAATAAGTAACGAGGACGAAGCCGGAGATTCTGCTCTTCACCTTTCCTATGTATTCAGACTCTACAAACTTGCAGATGTTTATTCCTCCCCAGCAGCTTCTTGTCCCCTCCCCTTGCGATTCACACGCTCCTCTCCCACTGAGAAGCTAAAAAACATCAACACCAAGAAATCTTCTAAACTTCAAACCTACCACACCGTACCACAACCTTTACTTCAACTTTTGTTCGTGATCTTGTCGCTATGCCCAGATCAATACCGCACGACGAAAGTTATAAAAACGTGCCAACAAAATCTTAAACTGGTCGAAGAAATGGCGAACGAAAATTGACTAACAGAAAACTCAGGAAATTACATTCACTCTGAGGAAGCGATCCATTCTACTACACCACAACAATAAGTTGGACTTATCAACAAAAATCGTTGTTTCTTCATTCGTTTATGCATTTTAAAATCCATTTGTCGGGACGCGGTTTGCTAAAAAACCAAATAAAGCAACGATTCAAAGAGAGCACAAATTATGAGGGCAATTCTGAGCATGTTATACATCTCAAAGGTATCAACCCCATTCAACTAACAATAGACAAACTCAATTCAATAAGTACCATCTGACCATGCCTAACTCATGAGCTATCGGCCAAACTATGGTTGGACTGGAACCTGGAATGACTATGTAAATTAAAAGTCGCAATATAAAAAATAACAACCACAACCTACCATTCCATAGTCAAACCAGTCTGTGCATCACTGAAAACTCCTGCAGATTCGTAGAAACTATATTTTGGAAGACGGAATAAATAACAGACCTTTTCAGGCATTCAAATATAATTTTATTTAAAAAGCATTTGCAGCTGAAATTAAGTAAAATATTTTCCATCTGCATCGATGACGTTTTGCCATCTTTTGGGTAAAAGATGGATCCCTCTTTGAAAGAATTCCTGATTTTGTGAAGCGATCTACGAGTCGACCCCAATTCACCCCCACCCCAACGTTCAGCTGTCACAGCAACTCGTAATACACCGCACGTTGCTACTCCCACTAGATACCCAACATAAGCTTCTTACTGGGAGAGTCTGGTTTTGGTGTTGACTTCGCTTCGCTCTTGCTTTTTTTCTCTTAGGATTGCCATAGTAAACCCTCTTTTCACCACCCGTAATTATTCGATTCAAAGTTAACTTCTTTTTGTGTCTTTCAAGAAGCAGTTCACAAGGCTTTTTGCTGACTTTTGGTTAACTGGCGCGATGTCGAATTTCCTTCTTTTTTTAATAAATTCGCGTTCTTAACCGTCGTTGTATCAAAATTTCACGCCTCTAATAATTCCTGCCAGGTTTGGCACGGATCTAATTGCAGTAACGCTTCCAGTTCTTTGTCATCAAACTTTGTTGGTGCGCCAGGGCATGATTAATCGGAAACGTCAAAATTACCACGGCTAAATAATTTCCACCTTCAATAAAAAATCAGTAACTTTTAGCGGCACTTTTTTTCCATTTGTACAGTACAGCAAAATTTCCTGCAAATGCTGCTTCGTAGGGACAACAATTTTTCATATTTGGATGATTAAAAAAAATTTCTGTACATTATAATATAAAATTTTGCAGCTTGGCTTGTCAGTAAAATAATATGATATTTTAGTGTTAACATTTCTACAAAAAAACGCCATTTCTTGTAAATCGTCTGTTATTTATTCCGCCTCCCATTATTTTCTATCTAGATGATTCTTATCACTCAGTACAATAAGACACACATTTTATAGATTTTCATCAAACATGCGCTTTTTAATCCATCTGGAATATACATTTAACTTCCACACGGTACACTTTTTATTTCTTTGTAGTAGCTGCTTGCTCACAGCATTAGAATTTTTATAATTCGGCAAAAAATAGAATAAAATGTAAATAAAACTTGTACCGGGAGACCAGGTACTAATTACATTCAGCAGCACTTAACATTGTTGATTGAACGATCACTATTTCACTCATTGAGCCAATTTTCAATTGACCAGGTTGTTTCAGTGATTGGTAACGTAATATAACCGGGTGTAATGTCATATACGCTACGTTCTTTTTGTTGCATAATGATGTTATGACACCGCTTAATAATAATAGGGACAGATTATGCACTTTTATTTCTTACATACTGACATTCTATGAGAGTTTAGGCTGCAATAAATTCACCCGAAAAGATAATATTGACATACTGACAGCTTTGCTAATAATAATAATCGGATTTCGACAGAATTTGCTAATATCGTGCCTTATAACATGACCTCTATTAATGCAAAATTTTGTTTTTCTAGGGTAAGCTATAAAATAATTTAATACAGTAAATTACTATTATTAGCTTTTCACAAGAAGATATCAGAATAGGATCTACATATTTACATGTATTTTGAGGCAAAGATTTCGTGTAACATATTGATTTTTGCACATTTTTACTTTGAATTTTACGAACGAGACCTATTTCGCTTTACACATTCCACACATTTTAAGTTCTTACCTCCCGATGTTCCAACTGATATCAAAAGTGAGAAGCTAAAGATAAAAACTGTTTACACTCCCCTTTCACAGGTGAAAACCCTCCTCCCTCTCCTTAAACTCATCAAAAAATTGTACCACTCACTGCATGAAATAGGTTTCACAGACCGCATATTTTCATGAAATGTCGTGATAAATGGTTTAACCGTTTTCTAGTAAACTGAGAATGACCGACAAACAGTCAAACAGACAGGCAAACAGGGTTTTAATAGAGGTTTGTTTTAAAAAGGGGCTTGAAAATCAGATAGGTCAATTTCCTGGGTTATAACTGGCAAAATCATGGCAATTATGGTAAAGATAGATTACCTCCAATTATTTTCTATTTCTTAAAGTATTAAACGTTCGAGGAATGCACGAAATAATCGAAATGCTTCTTTAACCAACAATGAGGGGAAGAATTCTGGAGGAATGATTCACACACAAAATTCTCCCACCACCAAACCCCACACAAGAAGAAGAAAAAATATCCCACTCAAACATATCGCATGTTTCGAAAAAAAAATACATACATGCACAGTAAACATCGCCGGAAGCGTAACATAATCAACGAACCAAATATTAAGGATTAAAGGTGAGCTTTAACTATACGTAAGCGCCTTTTGCTCGAAACGAGCCTTTGTGATTACAACGTCGTCGTCACCGATGTCGGACAGACAGACGAACAGACGTTGTGCCAGAATCGATGACAGGGTAGTTTAATTGATTTTCTTCAGTAAAGTGAAATTAATTTTCATCTCCCACCCCCTTGAAAGCTATTTAATTATAACGAAACTTTTTGGGGATATATTTCTCGAGGGGATGGAAAAGGAATGAGGAATAGCATCGAGTGGACAACTGTAGCGCTAAGATGCGCCAACACATCTACAAGCCTATAGCCTCATAGCAGCTATAAAATCAACAAAGGAAAAATATAGCTCCAGCGTTGCCGACAGCATCCCCCCATTTCGAACCATTTTCTTCTGTCCATTCGATTTTGATCGTTTCACTCCCCCATTTTATCTGCTCTCTTTTGAGAGCACTTCTCAAGAACATGTTGAACGCATTTTCCCTATTATCTCTGGTGGAAAAGTGTACATTTACAAAACAACAATCGTACCCCAAGTAACGGAAGGGTAAAATCATTTCCACCATATAGTAAGTTCAGTGACAGACGATTGAACGATGGGGTCGCAATCGAGGAATGTAGTAAGTACGTAGGGACGAAAAATTGGCCGATGTAAAAACAAACAAAAGATGAGTGTCGAAGGAAAATTGGAAAACGAACGCCGGACGATTTTTACAGACCACCCTCCTCACCCAATCGTCCACTTAACTCACACGTAAAATTCCTTGTCAACGAAAATGTCGCAACACCCCACTGGTCGCCCGTTCCGTCTTTTCCTGAAAGATAGTGGGAGTAAGTGAACATGAACTGAACAAAACGTTCCAACTTTACGCCACCCACTTTTTGGTTTTATCTTAATTAAAATCGATAAATGGCGTAAAATATATGATCATAACTTTTAATAGAAGTTTTGTCTATTTTCTCAATACAAAGGCAACAAATAGAGAACGATACACACCGTTCTTTGGTACGGGGGTAGTAAAATTAGGCAAATGAAGAGCACCATTCATGGAAATTCGATCAGGTAGCGCTTCATTGCTGCCACATCTCCCTTGAAAGAGAGTAGAACTTTGATTTGATACGGATTCATGATGATTCCACCAACAGTATCCTCCACGCTCCTCAGAGTTCACTCTATGATGGTTGACATTAAAAATTCATCAATGTGCACTGCATCCGATACTATCATTAGCGATTAGCAAATTTATTTATTGGTGTAAATTGATACTTTTTGACTGGGACAGCAGAAATGCCTATTATTGCCACTGTTCACTGAAATTGGATTTCGTCGTACCTGCTCTCTCGCAAAATACCTAATTTATTTTAATGCGAAATTGATGCTTTTGTTAATTGTGTATTTTATATAATAGTGGGAACACAAAAGGCGTAGTGTGCAAGTCATTTAAATGGAGGATTTTAGCCTCAGCATTAAATTATGCAATGTACATTTTAATTATAACGTTCTGATTGTAATGAAAAGTAATGGTTGTACACATTATACTGCAATTAACATAATCAAATATTTAAGAGACGACCATGTAAACCATGATTTCGGAGTTCACTTTGAATTCTCAGATAATTGATTGGGAAATGTGTCTGACCATTGCGGGGTAGGACTACGCGACATATTCTTTTCTTTTAAAATCTGTGTTCCAAATAGAGAAAGTGCATAAATACAGATGAACGGTAATTATTATCTAAGAACAGAAAACTATTTTTTGGGGGAATTTCCACCCTTACTTCATAAAGCATCTTCTTGAAATTAATGCATTCTAATTTCCTTACAGGTTCGATGTTTTAGTCAACGGAGGTGGAGCTGTTACGTTACAGTTCCAACGGTCACCATTCCGGCCATTAACTCGTACCGTCTTCGTACCCTGGAATCGAATAGTTGTCCTTCCACCTGTTCAGATGCAACTCAGTGACGAAGATGAACAAATGAGAGCACAAATAAAGTAAATTCCCTCACAATTCTCCATTGTTAGTCAAATTTACATTTATTATAAATGTCTCTTTCAGAATACCACCAAAGAATCCAGCATTAACTTTCCTGAACACAATCTCCTATCGTTTCCCGGATGAGTCGTTGATTACTGGAGAAATTTGCATGGACCATAATCATGAAATCCTTAAACCGCAGCTTATCAGTACTTGGATGCCAAACGGTGTTGGTGCGATGCCTGGAAAGCGCGTAATATTTGCGGAAACACAGGTAAGTGATTAATATTTGGATAGTGGTATGATGTAATGGTAAACTGAAATACAATCCGACAAGGCAAATATTGTATTGTATTTTTGGCATAATAAATCGAAATTAATCCATTTTTATGATTATGGACTTCATCATATTTTGCTCAGACAGAAAAATGCCCAACTTTTGCAGAAAATAAGAAGATTTTTCTCGCTACGCTTTATATGAAACCTGAACATTATTTTAATAACCAAAAATGAATGTTGCGCGTGCACCTTATCAAATAAATGTACTACTCGTCCTAGAAGCAGAATTAATTAATCAATCAGCCAAGAGCACTAACAGTTGTTCATTTGCATATCAAAAAAGAATCGCCACTAATTTAAGTTAAGTTTAAGTTGTATGGAATTCTGGCTATTTTAGATTAGCTAACTTTTAAAATATGATAACTGAGGCGGAGTTCTTCAGTAATATGATAGAACTAAATGGCGAAACCGATCACGATGAGCCGACCCTGCTTGTGAACCGGACAAAGGCTGAAAAAAGAAGAAGTTAGGTTTTTTCATGGCTGAAAGTATAAATCTTTAAAAACGTTACTAAACCAGATTGCAGTTGTGGGACCATCGCAAAGTATTACTTCGCGAAGAGAATTCTAGTATAAACCAACCAATGCAACTGTCACACTTTATGAACTCGATTCAGAGCCTAGAGCTTCTTTTGTATCTATTGTTGCGTTTACCGCGCTTCAATTTGCCTCTAATTTCAGCATCTCTATCCCAAGATTACGAGGTTCCATTATCACATTGAAGCCATCTTTCAACCTGGTTCTTTCATCCATAAAGTTCGGACAATGGAACATAAAGTGCTTCAAACTCTCAGACGTATTCCGAACAGCTGAGAGACTCGTCCAATTTCAAGCGATTCAAATACTTTTCTATAAGTACCGGGTCGCGTAAGGAACTGCGTCAAGTATTGAACCCCTCTCATAAGAATCGGTGACGAATCCAACAGCCCACTGTTGTCGCCTTCTCCCATACAATTCCTTTTGGGTGGGTTTCCGGAAATGCTCAGTGCGCCTCGTTCACTGAAGATAAAAAAGAAGCATTTCTGCAATGTCACACATTCCATTACGCGACGCTGTCCTATAAGCGCTGCACATTGTCTTTTCGATTGGTCGTCTCACATCATTGTCCAATATTCCCATCGCAACTACAGTGAACGCCAAGTCATCTGCAAACCCAATTACCATTACTTTGGTACCTCCAGGACAAGGTCTCTTTCATAGATAATGTTCCACAGGACCTTACGATATACCTGCGATTGCAGAGTAGCCTGTCCAAAAGCAACCTCTCGATTAATCGAGCTGAGTGACTAGAGGTACCCAGTTTGCCCCACAACTGCAGATGCTGGAATTAAAACACGCCAAATATACAGCGCCAACAACGTATAGCACTCACCAACGACCATCGCCTCTAAAGAGAGATCCACAACCACAGCTATCGCATCGATCATTGAACTAATACTACCAGTAGGCTGCCTACTAACTCAATGAAGGGAGACTGCCTATTATATATTACCCTTTCCGACATCTTCCCCATGTTGTCTAAGAGACAGTTTGGGCGATGTAAAGATGATACGACATGTGGTTTTTGGACGAAACATTATAGAAGGAAACACCGCTTCCACCATACATAATTCACATCTGCTTTTGAGTCACTCGCTCTTAACATTAGCAGTCAATTGGAGGTCTTTGTTCTGGACATCTACAATACGTCCTCATTTCTCCTGGGTAACACTAGAATTCCAATAGACATTGCACTCTGCTGCTTCTGCGGAAAAAAGTTATAATTATTTGCAACATTGAGCTGGCGTAACGGAAGACCAAAATTCACTGGTGACATTTGGGGGATGTGTATTGTAACTGAATATCCAGTACCGGTCCACTCAACTATAATGTGAATCAATTCAGGGTAATCATATCTTAACAGCCCCATTGCCTCCTATTGTACGGTTGCGATCTAGAAATGAAATGATTTAAGACGCTTTAAAGCCTAGAGCCAAGTGCCCCATAACATTATTGCCTTGTTCGTTACAATTTAATAAGCAGTACCCACAGATTCGTACTAGCCTTAAGCTACAATTGCCTTTGGGATGCTGGTATTCTTCTCCATCTCCTGGTGTTCCCCCTCCATCTTACCCCTTAACACAGTCTCCACGCTTTCGAAAAGGGGATCTCCAACGTTTCCTGGTTCAAAAACTAGTTTGGTTTCCTGTTGTGATATGGACGCAGTCATGGCATTGTGAAGTCATATGCCTTATATACTCGCAAAAGCGGACCTTTCAATCGGTGTACCCTTCTGGTCGTGACCTACTTCTAGAGCCGCCAGAAATGTTTCCTCCTATAAGGTGTGTTGGAGGACTAGCCATCCATCCTATTTTTTTTATTTAGGGAGATCGGCTCTCTCATCAACGAAATAATGAGGTTTGTCGGGTTAACGATCAACGCTACCTCACTACCTTTGAAAGTGACCATCCATCCAACATTGGCTAGTACGATATTTACCTCTGCAAGGGTTTAAAGCAAGATTCAGCCTTCAATTTGCATCATTCTGCTTTATTTATCGGTATACTTCGACTCATCTCAGAATATCCTATGTGATTTTTTTATGTCCAATATCTTTTTCCTGATTCGTTCCACACATCCTGCTATTCATAAATAACTTCATTTCGTGCGAATTGCCGTCAGCGAGAAGAAAATTCTCCATTGGCATAGGTTCCATTATATTGAGTCCTTTCATCAGAATTTTAATTGGGCTCAGCTCTGCAATCACCCCTGCCTCTTCATCAGATATTGTTCGTTAAAAGTAATATTTTCAGACTGCCCTTTTGTCATAACCAGTTTCTATTTTCGCTCTATGTATTTTCCTCTCCACTTTAGTTGCCCACACTTGAATCAGGGAGGCGGGGAGTCCTACTTCAGATGTATTTTGAAATTTACCTTCTGGTCAAACGTTACCCCTGAACACTGCTTGAACACAAATTGTAAGTAGATATGTTTCTGCTCAAATGTCTTAAATAAGTATGTACTACTTCAAGCTTATTATCACGAATTGCTCCTCCTGCGAAGCTCTATCTCTTCGAAGAGACTTAAAAAACTGTCAGTCCAATATGGTCCACGAAACCAATGGTGCCCTTATCAGTAGGAAAATCTATTATCAGTATCCTGCTATACATAATTACCCACTAGAATGGGTCCAGGATGGACTCTTGTGGGTCACCACATGTTATCCAGTATACTTTTCATCTTTCATGCGAATAGCAGCAAGAAATCCCTCGATTGCTAATTTATTAACGGTACCCATCAAGGCACATGTGCACCTTTTTAAGGATCTTCCATAATCTTGCCGATATGATAGGACGGCACTGTAATGACCACTCAACCGTATTAATTTCCTCGTGAAAAGCGGTCTCTATAGCTCTGATCTAGCAGCTCCAAGTTCCCGCCAGAACTAACTAATATTTTCGATGCTCTAACAGTACTGCAAACAGGCAGTTCTGATTTATACCTTCAGATAGTTCTTGTCTGGCTGCCTGTATTTAAGTATCCCTGTAGCAGCCTGGTCAGCTTATTGAAATTGAAAGGATGTTCGTTCCACCTCGGTGCCCTCTTGCTGTATTCGAGCTTCTAAAGGTAATTTCAAATTTCGTCTCTAGAGCCCCAATCTGTGGCTCTAATTCGTTTATCCTATAGGTGTTACCATTGCGCACACCACGAAATTTGATCCGATAACTTGACCAGCTGTGAACTGATAAAGATCTCTAGTCCGAAACTCTACAATCCTATACCCTGGAAATTCCATTGTAATTTAGCGGAGCAATATCCTCCAAACCGTAAAAATTTCCTTAGCTGGAGAAGAAGAAGGGCGGTGCCTCTGCTACACATCAATAAGTTTTTATAGACAGAAAAATTGTCCTCCTCTTCCTTCATTTATGTTGAAACTGTCCTGCCTACAAGTTTTTAACCGGCTGCACTACTTTCGTAGTTGATGTACGATGCGAAGTTAATAATAGTAACTGAAACACAGTTGAGTCAAAGAAAATAAATTCGAGGATAGTGTATACTATTATTAATAAATTATAATTTATTTCGCACTTTAGTTGGGCTAAGAATTCTTTAACTTCTTTAGTTGGGCTAAGAATTCTTTAACTTCGTTAGTTGGGCTAAGGCGGCTTAAAATGTCCAAAACTACTCGCGAGTGTTCGTTGCCACGGTTGGAAACAGAAGAGACCGACTTATTTCCATGCGGTCCTTACTGTCCCAACCAACGGCACTTTTCCACCGCTAATTCTCCACTCCCTTGGTGCGTTCTAAAATGAGTGAGTGGAGAGTTCCGCGCCATCTACCCGTCCGCATCTGCAACATTCGAAATAAATTTCGAATGGTGCAGATCCTGCCGCGCCACAAGTTGACTTTCCTCAATTATTATAGATAGTAAACGTCAACTTTCATAACTCATCCAGTGAAACTAGCTTAATATGATGAGGAGACACATGATCCCCAGCTGCTCCAGCTTGACCACGCTGAAACTTAGGTGCGATTCTAGAGAAAGATCAGTGGGCAAGCTGAGGCGCACTTCAAGCATGATATGGTATGCGTACTTAGGTGATCATCGGTCCCATTGCACATCAATCTTTATTTCCTCTAAAAGCTCGCTGACGGCGTCGACCCGGTCCAAGTTGCCGTCCACTTTCGAGGAGTGGAATACTTTGAACTTTGCGTATCTGATTCCGAACCGCACTCTGTAACCCGCCTTTTCCAATGCCATGGCACACTCTCCACTTACTCAAAATATGATAAGTTGGCTGCTTATCTATGGATCCTCATCCCCTTCCATGTCCATGGGGATTCTGGGGTTTCCAGGGTGGAGGTCTCCTAGGAATCTCGTCATACGTGATAATCTTGAGCTTTTTCTCAGGCTCCGCTGATGTTAGCAACGCATCAACTAAGAAAATCTCTAAAGAAGGAAATGGTTCTCGCATACCTACGGACAATCGTGGGAAAATATGGTTCAAGAGGTACTCGATGGTCAGCTTATGTCAACACTCGCCAATACCTTTCAGTATTGCCATCCATTAGCCTGCATTTATTATATTCATTAACAATGGCTTAAAAACCAGGCGATTGTTAAAGCCTCTTTTTCACATACTTTTTGGAGATTTTTAGTGGGAAAAATTAATTGAAGTTCAATAAAATTTGGATATTATATTACTCATCTTGCGAAGAACTTTTGGGAACTTTTTTGAAAAATATAAGCCAAAAATAAAAAAGTTGTGCGGCATTATTTCGATGAAGGTCGTAACAAGAGTTCTCCAAATGCGGGACCTATAGCGGCTCCGATTTTCATCTGAAGCCAAAAATCTTTTGATGTTACATTATTAACTTATTTTCTAAGAATATAAATATGAACCAATGCAGGTGAAAATAATTCAAATCAAAAATTTGGCAGCTGTTGCAAAAAAAATTTTTTACACTTTACACTTGACATTACATTTTACACTTTACATTAATGAGAAAAAAATACCCTTAAAAATATGATATTGCCACAATTTTAGTTCGCATTCTTGGCAATTTTATAAAGAATTATACCTCCATATTTCATAATCGATCGATCGTTTTATTACTTTCTGAATTATTGTGAAAGGAGGATGATGACGGGTTTGAAAAAAAAATTGCTTGAAAAATCCCATTTCGGATATATTCATGAAGGCATTTATCACTTCTAATTACGAATAAAATATAGTTACAATCGGTCGGTTCTACACTCATAAAAAATGAAGGAAGACGAATTTCGCCCATAAATTCTTGCAGCGTATAGCTAAGTTAAGAAAAACTCCTAATGTGGTTCTCCCCTTAATGATGACCATTTCACCATTTCCCGGCGTCCTCATTCCTCGCAATCTACTCAGAATATGAATGGCATCTGATGCTGGCTTTTAAGCAGAACCACAGCGGAAGTCCGCTTCTTCGTTGACTTCCATTCAACTTCATTTCATTCTTGTCGGGTCTCATTTCCCTAGGGGCCCCAGATGTCCACGGTTTCGGGACAGCAGTAGTATGTCTGACACTCGTACTGGTTTGTAGGCTGAAAGCTGCTAGTCTGCCGCTTCGTTCTCCGGGGGCCATGCTGTTGATTCCAACACAGGGCGCTGCGGCTAGCAACCGTTGTATTACCTGGCCAGCACTTCTGGGTAGCTACGAGCAACTAGCCTTTCTATGATACGTTTGGCATCAGCAGCCCCTTCTGTCTAAATCTACACTTACAAGCTCCTGCTGCTGTTCCTGCTACTTGGAGTCTTATTAGCACCTTCCCATTTAAAATTGGATAAGATAGTAGTTTCCATAACTGCATTCATAAAAATATATTATGTAATCAAGCCTTGTTTTAACCTTTTTGAAATTTATGGTGAATCATCATATGTTCAGAATTAGCCAGTTTGAAAAAAAAATTCGGCTAATCTTCTCAAACAAACAAATGAATATATATATTATATATTTTGCTAGTATAATTCGGAATTTTCCAAATTAAATTCAGAACTAATTTCAGGTCTTTGAAAATTAACTTCAAACTTTTTGACAACCCTTAAATTGCGGCTATGTCTTTGAGGCTAAGTCCATCTTAATTCAGCTCAAATTGAACGGTTTTTTTTTTCTTAACATTTTATTTCAATTGGCATATACCGATATTTCAGGAGTCATTAGGGAACAAATGGTTCTCCAGTGCTACGAGAAAACAAGTAGTTCCTGAGATATCGGTATATACGTATTAAAGTAAAATACTAACGAAAAAGAAAAACCATCCAATCATTTCAACTAATTGAATCCCTAGAAGGACGGCAAAATCACAATTAGACAATTAAGTAACTTCTAGAGGAAAGACAACTTTGGTAGAAAATAAATTATTGGATGCAGTTAAGGTACTTCCTGACTAATTAGCAACGCCACAATTTAAGCTTCTTAATACTTGGAAAGTCCTCTCGATTGTCAGTGGACATTAATGAAGTTCCACATGAAACCGCCCAATTAATTGCAAATACAAGCACACAATGGAGATTATGAAATAAAACAGGAAAAATTTAGGAGGTTAGATCCCAACTCCATCCTTATCCAGAGCTAAAAAGTTGATATACAATTTTATATTAAAATTTTAAAAAAAATTTTAATTTGAAATGGAAAATTATGAAATTTGTCAGGTGAAAAATAAATAAAGAAAGTGTTAACCCTCCAAGACTTTGACAACGAGTATGTTATTTAGAATACAGCGCACTTTCAACTACCCCACAATAGTCCAGATTTACTCCAATTACTTTAACTTTGTAATATTTATGTCTTTTTCTGTTTAATTTAATGAATCAACTTCGTAGCGTCTTCTGATAGCCATTAAGGCAAATTACCATCAGTCTCCATAGGTTTGATGTATTCCGGTCTTGTCCTGAATAACAAAGCGCCCTTGAATTCCAGTGAGTTTCGGTTCACCTTGTATGTGTTCTTAATTTATCTTGGGACAAATATTCAGTCAACCCTGCTACAATATAATTATCTGGATCTATTAGTTCTTGTGTGTTTCACCGCTCCGACAACAAGACTGAGGCCAGCTTGGAAGACAATCCGGGGAAGGGTAGGAACTATGGACACGAATATATATCTTAGTGGAGTACAGTAGCAAATTCAGCATTTCCCGTCCACTGTACTAATTGCATGAGTTCTGCCCTACAACTACCATCATCATACTTGCCTCCAACCACCTAACTCATGTTTGTGCTGTAAAATCAATTAATCTGGTAATTGTTTTGCGGTAATTGCTCAAACTTTGTGCAGTCGATGGTAAAACGTGCTACACCATCTTTCCTCACTATTTGTTTGCCATGGTTAAACATTCTCCGGAGAGGATTTTTGTTGTTCAAACGCCCGAGCACGAAACTAAATCACTAAGATGCATTCTAGCACAATGGCTAGGTTTCGGTAGTAAAGTGCACGACAAGATTCATGAGTTGTGCTGGGCGGAGCACTGCAATGGGGTCGAATGCAAGCAGGAACACTCGAGCCTATAAATATGTTACCACGACAGTTTCTAAGGATCCTGGCAAAAAATACCTGAGAGTTTTTTCCTACGTAGCCTAAATAGACTCTTGTCTCTTTGGATATACATTTATCGAGTCATCTTTAATTCATTGTGGAGCAAATTGGAGTCGTTCTCTTTTAAAACATTTCCAGACAGGAGCTTTTCAGCGCATTGCATTGTAACCACCCAGCGTACCTTTGTAGCTTCTGGAGAAAGTTTTAGCTGACGTTAACACAAAATTGCATTATCATGATTTTCACGTAAAGCATAGTCAACTCAAACACCATCAAAAATGTGAGAAAAAACCTAAACGGACGATACCAGGATGCTTTGCCGTTCCGGAACGAATGTTAAGCTTCACCTTTCGAATTATATTCAACTCTCATTTCCTTATTTTGTGTGTTGAGATTTTTACTCTCCACGTCTTTCAAAGACCAAACTGAGTTGCCCTCAAGTATTCTTCTTGCTTCCATCGTCTCCTCTGTTGTCTTGCTTGCCTTCGTGGTCCATTATCTCCCAGGCGCTGCTCCCCAAGTATGAACGCTTCAAACTGCAAGAGATAATATTAATGGAGACGGTGGTGGCTTCTCTGTAAAATGCATTTTGACTTCAGATTAGAAAGTAGTCAGCTCCTGAATTATTCCATAAGTAGAATAGTATTGCTGGAGCTGCAACTTCTGAAACAATAAAATATTAAAAGTACTGTAGACAGTAGTCTTGAAGGTTGAATTGAAGAGAGACGACGGCCGGACATGAAAAGAAGAGAAATGACGACCAAGTTGTTATCGAGAAGGATTATGTCTGGGAAGTATACCCTTCTGATATTACGCTAGGCAGGCTCTTGTCTTTGCAGAGGATTCATGCAATTTATATCCTACCCTATCTGCTTTGAATTCGGTTCGTGTGTCTTGAGATGACGGACAAAATATGAGAAAAGTTCAATTTTTCAAGAGTCCGATTTTGAATTTGTGGCGGAAAAATAAGTTGTTAGATGTGAAGGGCTTTTTTGATATTTTCCACCCTAATAAATCAATCACACAACAATGAGAAAAGAAGGACATTGAATTGAAAATTTATCTATTTTTTTGTAGACCTCCCTCTTCAAGCAACTACTTGAAAATGCGGCGACCCTCTGATCATATCTGCTGTAGTCATTATTGATTAGAATCCCTTAGACAGTCCACTTTAATGAAATTTTGAATTTTTTTCATTGCCAAAGAAGACAATTCCGCTGACTACGTTCTTCCTTCTGTTCATTCAGCCCAATTTATCTTGCCTCCCTAATTTCTTAACTACTGACTACTTCTAAGAGTTCCCTTTTCAAAATTATTTTTAATTTTGTTATATCGAAGGAAAATAATTCCACTCATCCTAAGGAGCTTAGAAAGCATAAAATATAATACGTTCATTGTATTTGTGCCAAGAGACTCCAGTCTATGTTTTTCATTTCCAAGCATTTGGTCACTGGATTCTATCTTGGAATTGGAATGCATCCAAGCTATCGGTCACCATGTTTCCGCCCGGCTCCACTTCCTTTTGCAAGCTTCCTGCTTGTCCTACTTTCAATGTGAACCGCCCTCTCAACTAATCTCGTTATATTCCTAAAGGTGAGGAAACAAAAGTATATTTTGAAGAAAATCATTCAGGGCTTCCTGTATACTTAGGTGAATGTGTATGAGTGCTGACTCCCGTGACCAGGGAAACTATCTTTGGAATGCTTCTGGTATGAAAGTTTTCCAGAAAAGAAAAATAATGGATACTGCATCCCTCTAAAGTACGTAGACGTTATGGTATTCGTAAGTATGAAATAATAGCATAAAACTGGTGCAAACAATGAAACTCTTGGTGGGAAATATTCTTAACATAAATTGCAGGTAAATCGTTGGGGTGAAAAGTTCTCTCGTACTTCGAAATTCTCTTGACGATGATGACAATGCAATGCAATGCTGTGCATGGAATAAAAGGACGGAAATTTGTAATCATGATGAAATGGAAAGGCACTTATACAATTTCGAGTGCAAAATTCAAGGGGGAATTTCGAGTAACTGATGCTTTTACCTCTTCCGTCAGTTTAATATAATATTTCTTCCTAGGCAAGTGGAGGGGTAGTGGAATTTAATAAGTTTAATCTAATGATATTGGATGAGGCAGGACCCCTTTTGTTAAGAGTTTGAATGAAATCGTTTTTACTTTTGAGGATCTACTTGAAGGTGTGGTACTAATAAGCAATAACTAGAAGCAAACATTCTGCATATTAATAATCAGATAACAATAGTCATATTTCTATAGCATAACCTGGTGTTAAGCTTGTAATCAATAATCGGAGAAATTGTCACTATTAAGAGAAAATTACAAAGTGGAGCTGCAGATTACGGTTCGTGGCTGCAACCAAATAGAGACCAAGTGCACTAGTTTATCCTTATGATAATTGAAAGCAATGCAAATTTGAAGAGTACTAATCATATTTAGGCCAGTAGCTCACCTTACTTGATACTTTTGACCCAAATCCTTCTTATTCAAATTCGGTACTTTTTGGCTTCAACTTCGATCTAAATTCGTAAAAAAAACTCATAAGTTTTAATACTTCTTATTGTACCCAAAATCTTTTTATCACAAATGAATGCGTTGCTTTCTTTCATTTTGAAAATTTTATGTAAAAACCAAAATCTTATTATCATCTGGCTGGACGCGCAAGTATGTTGGATTCTAGCCCACTAATACCTCTAATTTTCACGTCTAGCTTAAGGCCTCATTCATTATAACATCGATGCGCGTGATTTGTAGCGATTAACGCCCTTTGAATTGACCCATCATCATTTTATAGGTGTTCCACCACGGGTTCGCATGCACCTCGAAACAAAGCCGCTCTTGCTCCGCTAGATAGCCAAATTGATGTTTCTGAGGAGATTTCTTATAGCCATGCTTTTACCCCTTATTGAACCTACCTACCGTCGTTCATTTAGCTCGGTGGCAAGCTAACCGAAGCGTGCTCAGTTTATTATTCCACCAGTTAAGTCTTCTACTGGGATATTCGCATCTCCAAGCCATATGCTTTGACAATGCATGAGGTCACGTGGAGCTCCTTCCATGAAAGCATTGGTCTAGTTAAGCTCTACGAAGATTTGCTCATTTGCATAGCAGCCTGACGTCTTTCCCTGGCAGGCTGGTTTTCTGCTCTGTAGCTCCCCCATAATTAAAAAAAAAGATTCCCTGCTGATCGTTGTGACCGTAATCCTCATTAACGTATCAGAGCATACCACGCGCCGGACTGGGTCTACTATCGAGTCCAACCCCGCAAAAGGTTCTACTGGAGTGCACCCCATTCAAAGCCCCATACGTTGAAGTCACTGGCAATCACATTTGATCATCGTCCCCTTGCGTCAAGAACAAGATTGGCAAACATGTTATCAAATTCAGACAATGTTAAATGTAGTGAGGTGTAGCAACTGTACATTTATACACCACTTATTTTCGCCCACACAGAACCATTTGACGACTGACTCAAACTACATTGTGTGGCTTGGCAGCAGACCGATCGAATTTGTGACCCAAACATGACCGTTAAGGTTTCTGAAAACTCATCACTTGTCATAGGTTCGTCGGATCCTATTGTTATTTCTGCTCAGGTGGTTTAGTTCGGGCTTGGCCTTCTTCAGTTAGACTTTTCTAGGCAGTTAGATTTTTCTAGACATATCCATGCCCTGGATGAAGATTATGCTGCAGCTCTATTATTCCTGAGGCCCTAGCGAATTTTTTAACGTTTTGCTTATATTGAACCTTATTAGCCATTTCTATCAACATCAATGATCGATTGAGATACAACTGACGACAACAAGATAAACTGACACTCAACCACCAAACCGAAATATTGTTCTTTATCATAAGGCAGTCTTTGGGAAGTCCAAATTTTCTTTGATTTTCTTTAATGTAGCTAATATCCTCATCTGTTTATCCTTAATGATAGATTCAGTAAGTTTAAAACCCTTATAAACGGTCAAAGGAGTACAGTTATTTCTCATTGGCTTTCATTGCCTTTCCCTTTACTCCTAGCTTCTTCGCTTCTTAGCTGCTATAGAATGTCAAATAAAATATACGGTACGGTACGGTAAACCATTCTTCCCTAAAATTTGCAGTGGGTAGAAATAACAACCCTGTCGAACTGCAAGTTTTCCGCGAAAATTGGAATGCCTTGATTGTAAACCGAATACCAGACGAGGGAGGGAGGGAGGGAGGGAGCTAAATTCTTTCTGACTTTTACAAGTCCAAAGTGCTTCAGATTTTTTTGGTAAACTTATGAACCAAACATAAATCGAACGTAATCTGTCAACCATGCCTACGCCCTATCGTTGCTGAATATCCTGAAATGTGTTCCAGCTCCCTCCGGACTTCCCGGGGTGCTAGGATCTCTCTTTCACCGTTCTGGGTCATGTGTTTCTGGGATAACCACTCGTCGACTACCCCGGGGATAGTAGACTCCATTGCATGGAATAGCCAGTAATGGTAATTCCATCCACTTTTCTTAATGTGTGAGATCTATCCATTGCAAAGATCTAGCGCATTAATCTTAACAACGCTTCCCAGATATACAAATTGTTCAACACATTCAATGCTCTGCCCATTGATTCAGATAACAAGAGTGCGTTGACCCGCACAACTGTCAATCTTCACTTTGTTCGTATTTACTTGTAGCCCAGTTCTGCTTGCCTATCTACGTCGTCGAAAGTTTTCTCGAAATCTGTTGCAGCAGTTGCAGTATTAATCTAATCTCAGAACACTGTTCTACAATGATCCGAGGAATGTTAACGCGGCTAGTACAAGATATATTTCTTGTTACATTCTAAGATTACTTCAACTTTTATTTCGCGAAGGCAATAAGTATGCAATTATCATACTGAAGATGGGTGCCCTTTTTTCAAAATCTTCATAACCATTCCTTTTTTCCCTTGAAAAGAAGCCTCCAATTCCCAAAATTTCTAGATTTCTAGATTTATGAAGTAACATAACCATAATTGAAGAGACTGCTTCCCAGGTGGACCTTCAAACCCGACAGCCTTATTTCGCTTAAGCGCGTTAATGACCTAGATGGTTTCACTTCTACTTGGAGGAGGAATCCATATCCGCGTGTTACGGTTTTTTTTATTTTCCGGATATTCTAAGATCAAATATAGTGGTAGAGAGCTCCTTCAATTCGCAAACGAGGCCGATATCGACAAGCCTTGTATTATGCACATCTAGAAAAGAACTCCCTAAATATACTTATGACAACAATGTAGTCTATCTGATTCCCCATATGTTGTCCGTCATTTGAAACCTAGCTGACGCTCTTGACATTCAAATCATACATTACGACTGCAACAGCACCTTTAGTAAGCCTCTCCTGAATAGCATTTGGTTGCTCATAGAAGACTACCTTATCGTCCATATCAAAAATCCTCATTGATGCGTAGCATTGGATAAATGCTTTCCTTATTCTTGGTGAACATTTCTCGGTGAGTGTCCTGTCCAAACCCATCTTCCAAGAGCACATTGAGGAAACGGTAAGACAGATTTAGACTTACTTCCGTCAGGTTTTTCAAAGTAAAATAATACAGTGCCACAAGAGGGAAGAGAATTCTCTCTAAAGTCCCGCTATCTAATCTCATTTCGCCACCAAGAGTGAACTCGTATAATTTCGAGAAAGCAAGTATTTTCAAACGAAAGACGAGTGCGAAATCTTATTTGACCTAACTTACAGGAAAGTCACTAACTCACCTCCCTACTTCTGAGTATTTGTCGCATTAAATTAATAGTGACCACTATTAAAAACTATTGTTTCACCTGCTCCCTACGAAACCTAGCTATTTCTCGGTCATTCAGTCTCTAGACACCCCCCTTTTTCCTTTTCCAAACAGTTCTGGGACTATGTTTAACAGAATTATGTAAAACTCTCATGAGCTATCTAAAAGATACATTCATGTTAACTCAAGAAACCTCAAAAGATATACAAGTCGGGAAAACCAGAAACTGAACGCTTCGAGTATGAAAGGTTTTGTATTTCTTATATAAGAATATTTGAGTAGGAATCTGTGCTACTTTAGTGTAATACGAACGTTAGACTGCAATCAATTTGCACAAAAGAGGCAACTTTGAACTATTTTAACTTTGTCGACAATAGTTCGATTTCTACAAAGCTTGGTGGTAGAAACGTTTCACTTGATACTCTACATGACCATATCTGGTGAAAAACAAATTTACATCTCCTTATATTGCAAATCCCACCTTTCCACCAAATTTTAAGGGTATGGCAGACAAACAGATAGGCAGTAAACCAATTTTAATAAGGTTTCGTTTTACACAAATGTCCATTTCACCTGCAAACTTCGCTTTGATCTTCCGGATTAAGAAGCCTATCAGCATTTCATTACTTAATCAAAAAGTATGGCCCTTGTTGTATGGCATTCCGAACCATATGCCGTCCTCTCTTGTAGAGCGTGGTTCGCTTCAAATTATCGTAATTTATGCTACTTCCCCAGGATTTTCAAACTGAATGCAGTAAAACTACAGAGAAGTTCAGGTTTATCAGACGATTCCCAAAATAATAAGTCTTACGTATTTCCCCCAATCTGCCAGTTCTTCCAAATTACGCTGAAGGTAAAAAGAAGAAAGCAAAACAGCAAAAAACAGACCCATGAAGGCGGGAATACATTTTATCAGCCCTAAAATTGCCCAAAACTTCCTTTCATTGTCTTGTCCTTTCTGGCTTCCACTTCTCAATCTTCCTAAACACTCATATATCAATCGTAACTGCATTGTCCTTGGTAGTCTACAGTTGACTTATTTCCATCATTTACAGAAAACGGATTAAGTTGCAAAATCTATCTTATACCGTAGATTACGAGAAGCATAAATAACATTTATTTATGGCCAATAAATATGAAAATTCAGTCCAAAAACTTTTGATAGTATCATTTATAAATCTATTTTTCCTTTTTCTAGATTGTGCAAGAATCCATCAAAATCCCAGGATCCGGACTACACCTAACATACCAATCATCACAAGCATCAGGCTACCTAAGCATAGTTCGAATGCGGCTAACCGGTGACCATATTCCACCAACCTTAACACATGTCCACGTAGGAGTAGAAATCGAAGGATCTCTTCACATTAAAACTTATGAAGCCGATCCAAACCTTACTCACACTTTCGCCTGGAACAAACGCAATGTCTATCGACAAAAAGTCTACGGTGTGTCCATAGCCCGAATATCTGTCGGATATCAGCATTCAACCTGCAAGGAGCCTGTTTGGATTACACAAACTGCAAAACTTCAAGGATATGATGTAGATATTTCGGATATCGGAGGATGGGGCTTAGACATACATCACCACTACAATTTCCACGAGGGAATTCTCCAGAAAGGTGATGGAAGCACATTACACATGAAAGAATATCCGAGAACAGTTAAGGTGGTCATGGGAACCGGACTACAGCGACCATTGAATTGTCCAGACCACTGCAATGGCATTGCTAAGGATGCAAAACTATTAACCCCTGTAGCATTGGCTTCCGGTCCTGATGGAAGCTTGTATGTCGGGGATTTCAATCTCATACGAAGAATACAGCCGGACGGAAAAGTTTTTACCATTCTGCAGCTGAGTGCCACGCAGGTATCCTATCAATATTATCTAGCGGTGTCTCCAGCAGATGGACACTTGTACATATCAGATCCTGAAAAACATCAAATTTTGCGGCTTTTGAAACTGGAAAAAGTCAAGGATCCGGCTATAAACAGCGAGCCTGTAGTTGGAAGTGGACAACGATGCATTCCTGGCGATGAAGGCAACTGTGGCGATGGGGGACCAGCTCTTCAAGCTCGCCTCTCTCATCCAAAAGGATTGGCGATAGCGGCCGATAGGACAATGTACATTGCAGATGGCACAAACATCCGTGCCGTCGACCCCAAGGGAATTATTCATACGCTGATTGGACATCATGGCCATCACAATCATTGGAGCCCAGTCCCTTGTTCGGGAACATTAATGGCATCACAGGCTCAACTACAATGGCCAACCGGCTTAGCATTGAGTCCGTTGGATGGCTCCCTGCATTTCATTGACGATCGACTTGTTTTGCGACTAACAGCCGATATGAAAATACGCGTTGTTGCCGGTACACCGCTACATTGTAATAATAGTCCAGATAAAAATAAAACATCTGATAACGTTTTGGGCACGGTTTTGGCTATGGCATTCTCTCCATTTGGTGACCTGTATGTGGCCGACTCGGATTCGCGACGTATTAACTCGATACGTGTTGTTGACACATCCGGAAATATGCGATACTTTGCCGGGAAACAGGAGAATAGTGGGTAAGTTGAACATTTCAAAGGTGAGAGAATCTTTTCCTCCCCCATGAAAGATTGCATTATGTGTAGGGCTTGAATGCATAAAGGTACAGATGGGAGAGATACCACTAAGCATCGGTCTTGTTATCATACCTTCTTGTTAAGCTTTCTCCGCTCTCTTACCGATATTACATCATAAGATATTCGACTAGCTACACTAGTTATATTTGTGCAAGAAACATAGCAAGAAAGAAAGCTAAACAACTTTCCAGTAAACTCCACAGGCACTTTCCATGCTATGAATTTAAAACTTCCTTTAGAACTGCATATAGACGTCCTCACATATATGGGCTCTCTGCAGCAAGAGCAAAATTACTAACGCTAAAATAGTCAAATAGCCCAGAGTGTATTAACAGGATAGGATGCAGTATACCCTTATAAAAACCATAACACCAAACATTCTCGACGTCCAAACTCCCCCAGGCAATCCCGTTAAACTCCAACTTCAATTTGGCTATGGCATCTCATTTCCATTTTTCAGTTCTCAGATTCGTTTTTTTGCATCATCCTCGTCCCTTATCTTGCCAGCAGACTGTTATGGTTGCTGTTACCACATCATCATGGAGCTGAGTTTCTGCTTCTTTTGAACTTGGCATCGTCATAGTCACAGGCCATGCTAGTATCGCAAAAAAAACCATTATTATTTCAGAACAACAATAACAAGCTGAAAGGGAATGTGCTTGAGCTTTGAACTCCATGTTCTTTTAAGGAAGCAAAAAAAGTCTGTAGAATGTAAGAGTGCTATGCTATGATACAGTATTCGAGAGGGAGATTCTCGCATCGCCCTTAGTCCTTCGGCATAGAGGAGATATGAAAGCTTGTTCTTGTAAATTAGGAGGAATTTAGTATAGTTTTTTTCCGGGTGTTTCTTCTGTATTCAACCCATTTCCATAATCGACGACTGCAATGGCACCAAAAAACTTGTTGATTTCAGCAGAATAAAACAAAGTTCACTCGTATTCTGTTTGAAAGTTTTTTTTCTATTTACAACCAGTCGCAACTAATAATTGAAGTGAATTTCCTACTTCCAATCCACAACAGCACGGCAAGTGCAATTGACAAGTTTCCATGATGCATAGCAACGAAGGGTCTCTCTAGATTATGCTCAGCAGAACTTAAAATCAAGATTCCAATTCAAAGTGAATGAATTTGTTAATTTTCAGTCCGTTTTGGGTTTATCGCAAAAAAAACCATTATTATTTCAGAACAACAATAACAAGCTGAAAGGGAATGTGCTTGAGCTTCTCTGCTGGTAGACATGGCGTGCTAATCGGTATCATTAAAGGTTTTCCAACAATGGAAACGATATCCCTGCGAATCATTTCAATATGTAACTACACATATTCTAGTTGTCAATTTTAAGCAACTAACTCAATTTCTGTTGTTCCACTCTTCTATTTTCCCACACTCTTTCTCTATAATCTTTTCTTAGGATGTCTTTGAAAGGAGCTCCTGAACTAAATAACAATGGCTTAGATTTAATTGTAATCCTTATATGTGCAAGGTACTTATGGTGACTTTTAAGACTGTATTCAGCTTAGCCAAGTTTCCATCTCCAATCAGCCACGCTTTTTGTAATATTCCAGTCAGCCTGTGAATACCCCCACTACGATCTTAAAGGTCTCCTTGGTGAGGTTCAAATAATTCCTCACACTCTCTTTTATCACCATGGACTCTTCTATTCTCAGTAACTCCCCACAGTACTTCCGGATTCGACTGAAAGGTTCTGAACTACAGAACGATGTTGCGGCTCCCTTCTTAGCCGGCGCATCCGCTACCTTATCGCATTCTAACTCAATATGGCCTGGGACCCAAAGTATCCAGACCTTCTTGTAAGAAGTATTCCCACAACAATCTATACAAATTCGGGCGATTACCTATATAACTACCTGCCAATCAGTTAAAGGTGCAATAATTTGAAGTGAATTTGCTACTCCCAACTTGAAGGTAAGCACAACAACAACGTATGTTCCCGGCTGATATCTACTACTTGAACCAATAACCCTTGCCGCTGCCTTTGTATTGAAAAGCGTGCCAATGTACTACATAATCAGTTGCGGGGCTAAACTGGCCCTTGCTATCAGTAACTTAGAATACCGCCTAGAAGGATTGTTAACCTTCTTTCGGTTTAGATAGCTTTCCGACTTGCTGATACCCCCGCTCATCCGCATCTGTGAGTGAAGATAGAGAGGACTCAATCCCAAAAGGACTTCCAGGGATACCCTTGGGCATGCTCTTCTGATCTCAAACAAATACACACAAGCTAGTCTTTGAAGTTTGTGCAACAAATTTTGTTGTGACCGCCCTGAGTACTAACCTATAGATAACCATTGGCCTTACTGCAGCTGTTTAAATCCAACGTTGTATTTCCGGCGTGGACCCACATTTCTTTCCAGCTATAGACCTACAAATCATCAAAAATCTTAAATCTTTCCATACATATCCGAGATACGTCTTCCAGAGTAGCTTCCAGTCTACCACAATTCCCAAATATAGGACCTATATTTTCTGTTTAACTTCTATGTCATGTAGTCTAGTGGCTCTTATGTGATCGAACTGACACTGTGGCTCCCGGTGGATTTCACATTAGAACATTAGTTTTTACGACCAGGGTTGTCGGGAAATTGGTTTGAAGAATGTGGGATAAAAAGAGTACTTTTTGCCCCTTTCAGAATGGAAACGACGGCCGGTTTTCGATTTCGGTATGGCACTGCTTCCTCCACTCTAAGGGGAAAAATGATTTCTAGCCCCTTTGTTGGGAACATACATCTCCTCATTTCAGTGGTTTAACAATTCCCAACAACAATTCTTTACTCTAGCTTCGGAGCAAACTTTTTTTGCTCTTCTGAAGTTTTCCTTTTTCCTTCCTCTGTATGTTATAATAACTTCAGGCAGACTATTTCTATTCTCTACCGTGAGAGACCCCGTGAAATAAGCTTTTTAGGTGTACCTTTTCGCTCTCATTATCGTTAAATGGTCCAACCTATTTTTTAAGACAAACAGAGGAAATTAGTCTATCCAAGGCCAAAACCTTGTACAAACTAGATAGTTTATTCAAACCTTTCACAGAACTTCCTAATCTTCCTGATCAGGTTTCTAAACGTCGTCCGAGCGTTTTTGTAACTTAGCCAGTCCCCGGCTTGTTTTGCCCGATTGAAGACTTTTCAGCACTGTGTCCTCATCCTAGTTCGTGTTCCACCAGAATACCTCCCTTAGTATGGTGACTTCTGAACCAGCCAACTTGCCTCATACGCGTCGATGATGGTTCTGTTCAAGCGGTCCAATATTATTTGCAATTCTAGTTCATTCCTGATATCATCGCCCACCTCTATATTAGTCGTGTTATTACTCAGGTCCCTTAAGGCAGCCAGAGAAGCTCCAACAGGCCTGTCAGTTCATTAAGTCGCCTCTTGAACTGACAACTGCATACACGTTCTGCCAAGCCAGATGGCATCTTCAGTCGAACCCTGGCCATGGTTTGACATAAAATTAATATGATGAAGAGAACTTTCACTACCTAAACAACCTGTCCTGCGACCATCAGGTTAGCTGGTAGCCTGAGTCATTCTTCAATCGGTCACTGGCCGCGTGAACAGTCGAACCTAGCTGGCAAATCAAACCCCACATACCTTCCGCCCATCGATTACCTGTCTACTGTTTAGGCGAAACTAACAGGCTCCCCCGAGCATGTATGGTTGGCTTTACATAGGCTTTCCGCTCTGCTCTCTTGGGATTGCTTACTATACTATCTATTTCAGAATTGTTCTCACATCTTATTATAATAAACGCTCTAGTTCCATTCATAAAAATATTCCCTCTTTCCCGGTGCTAGTCACAGATATTGCCATATTTTCTACATTATGTATTTCTAATCTATTACTAACGATGAATTCAAGAAGCTACTCACCTGTACAGTGTCTCTGCTTCCCCAAATGGTAGTACCCTCCTCTCACCAGTCTAATAAATTATCTCGGTCGAATCCGGGTGGCATCTTCCAGAAGATAACCCAACGAGACGCCTTGTTCACGATGCCTGCCATATTTCTTCCTCGTAAACCGCAAATCCGCCGCACGCAGGATTTTTGAGAGAACACTATTCCAATCTTCTCCTCAAAAATTGCCCATATTTCCCTGTTATGGTTCACTTGGACTATCCATTTACTCCATTAATGACTGGAGCTTTTTTGCAGCGTCATAGTATTGTCCTTCTCTTCTGATATGGCGCATAATTCCCTGTCCTCCTCAAGCCCTTGCAGATCCAAGTTGAAATCGTCTAGCCTCTCCCCCTCAATAAAGACGAGCTCTTCCTCTTTACTCGCTCCTACCCCATCAACCTCCATATCCATCACTATTTTTTTAGGGACCTCCGTAAATTTTTTTACCCGATATGTCCTTTGAAGTATCCTTCTTCACCCCGCGATATTACTGAATCTATGATACGGTCCGGGTAGATCGTAAAATGCTTTCCTTTGCCTTCTGATTTACTTCAGAACATTCTCTTCAGCCGTCTGTATAGATACTCACGTTGAACAACCATGAAGTTGAGAAGCTTCTCAAAATGCATCATTACGGTTTTGAGAAAGCAGACCGTCACACTTCTGTTTCTTTCAACCCGGGTAATTTAGGAACTACCATTCCATTCCATGTATTTCGCCGTTCAGTCTACTACTCAATCGAAAGCATATTTCGCCGAACAAGAGCGTGGCATTCCATCTCTCGCACATCTGCCGTACGATAAGGTTTTTGATAATTTCTTGCTCCACATGAATGAATTTTTGTTCGGACAAAGATCTGGGTGCAATAGGCAGTCGGTTACCATTAACCATACAGGGCTTCTGGCTGTTACGCCCGCCCTTAACCTCTAGGGTTTACTCCTTCTTAGGTTCGGGTTTATGTTTTTTAGAAGCATTCGTTACTCTGTCGTTGAAGACTTAGGTCTAACCTTCTTGAGGGCCTTTCCCAGTTCCAGCTCTACGTTCAAATAGCAGAAAAATTAACTTTTGACCCCTGCCCTTTCTTTCTAACGTCTGATATGCCAGCTTCGGACCTATTATTGCTGATCCTCGATCTTCTGATCATGACCATCTTTTTTGCGCGTGGTCTTCGCAAGAAAATTTCATCGTGCCATAGCACCCTGTAGCACGGTAAAGTGAGGCTCACTCACTGAGGCGATCAGATATCAGTGAGACTCCGTTAGAATACAGCCACCTAGCCCCGACTGCAATGTATCTAATGGACATATTTCGCGTAATACCCTAAATTGGGGGAGGGGTATTTTCGAATCTCTAGCCCAGATCAGTTTCGATCTGCTAAAACCAGGATCCCCTCCTATAGAATGTAGCTATATTCACTCACTAACGGTCTAGGTAGATGAGAAGCTTTGCTTCTGGAAAGCTCTGTACTGACCCCTGGAGAACGATATGTTGGCTCCCGGAGTAGAATATTTCACATCAATCTGCGCGGCAGTGCCTATATTTTCTTCTGTATAGCGCCTGGAACTTTTCCTATCCCAATGGTAATCGCAAAATATCTGCTTTGAACTATGTGACCCTTGCCATGTGCCTCATTATAAATTATTGCTCTTCTCAGCGAAGTTACATAAGGTCCATTTGAATTTTAAAGTCGCTTCGCTTATAAAACAAAACATCTTATAGAGCAACTAGTTTAGTTGGAAATATACCCAAAAACTGTACATATAGATTACATAAATGAATTCATAGCTTTCAAATCCAAGGCTACCATAATCTCTCTGTCTTGTTTTTTGCTGCTTCAGATCAGTGAGACCATGACAAAAAGTAAAATAGGTCTTAATAATTAAAAGACCAACATCTTCTTAATAATTAAAAGACCACCATAGTTGTGGTCATTATAAAGTCGATCCTTGAGTTGATTTACCTTAAAGTTAACAATAAACAAGAAATAAGGCTCTCACCTAAATGTTGCCACGAAAATTTCAGTCTAAACTGAATGTAGCTGATAATCAAGGGATATGAAACCTTCCTCTTCCCACGAGCGAAAGTCTAGGACTAGGTGGAAATTCTATTCTAGCTGCTCTGGTCACTCCCGGACTTCTATAACCTCTTCTCTTTCAACCTATTGTCAAAGGTCGGATCTGGATGCAGTCACGAGGCTTTCAAATCACCATCCAGCGCATCAAGCCGCCATTGTTTCGGCGGCCCTTTTGGTCGTTTTCCAGCGACTTCGACGCTCCGACGAAACTTGACAAAAGTAATAGATAGTCCTTACATCCACTAGCATGAATGTCAAGCGTGCATAAGGCAGTACTTCCATATTGACGTTTCTCCTTCCTACTTTTTGGTCACTTCATGCACATTAAAGCTAGACCCCTGGTAAGGTATTCACAAAAACTCCATTATTTCTGTCTCCTCTTCTCATCCAAATAAAAGAGAGACAGTATTGTATTACTCCCTTATGTCTCCCGAAATGTGGCATAGGATATTTCATTAAAAATCATTTTTGCCCTTGACGTAAAAAACAATATGCTCCTTAATTCTTAAGTATTTAACTCTTTGCAGACTATTAGACTCACAGGAAGGAAGCAATAAAGCTTTATTTGTTTTACTTGAAAAAAAGGCAGAGAACGTTTATTGTTTTCAAGTGAAGTCTTAAAACGTTAGCAAATACTCTCGATCCAGTGTAGAAAGGTACCTCAGTTCTTCCCTCCATTTATTCTCGTCATTATCAGCATTAAAAGGCTGATCCATTTGAAACAAGAGAAACCTAGAGTCTGATTACCGGCATGATATTAAAAGATCCAAATATTTGCATTCAACTGCATTAATGCAATAAAGTCGAGATTGTATAAATATTACTTGCATACAATACTCTGCGTTATATGCACTCAGGAGCGTATATTTGCAATTCAATGTATTGTACAAGTATCCTTGCCTGCCTGCTGTTGCAGCTCAAATCCTCCTTCGAGTCAGTCCCGGTGATTAAACTTAGAGCAAGAGATGTGCAAAATAACAATAGCAAAAAGGATACCGACCGTTTGCGATGAGCATTTCGATATCATCAACGTCGCTATTGTTCGCGTTTGCCTGTCTAGTCTATTTAAGAGCAGTGGATGATAGTGTGTTCGAAGGATTCATTCTCGCCTAAGCTGCAACTCTCCCGATACGAACAGGATTTGCATACAATTCGATAGTATCCACTTAAGAACTGGGTTATCGAATATGTTTTCCAAGGAGCTGAGAATTCGCACTTATTCGCGCAGAATGCAATCTGTTTGCGCTATCGATTGTGCATGCATTCTTATTGATGGGTCTAGGCTTGAAATAAGGCACTTAAGGTTCCTTTTTGTGAACATAGTTCTCCTGTCTTACTTACTTCAAACTTCTAGTTGTACTAATGTTTTATCAAAAGAAATTTATGGTTAATTTGGATAGAAATGAATGGCTACACCGCGGACTGCATGTTTTTTAGAATCGACAACACAGTCGCGCCCATATTACTTATAATTTCTGCCTCCCGTCTACATTTAACTTCAATCCTTTCGCATCCTTTCACCCGCGGCGTCGTCGTCTATAACCCCAGGACTAATGATAACGATAATTACAGGTCACTGGCATGCGATTGCAGTACAATCGGCAATAATACTGGCTCCTCCGCAACAACGTTCGCGACTACCGTTAATCCAAATAGAAACGGCGGCGGTGGCGTCGGTGGCGGAAGTACCGGAAATCCCGGAGGAACTGCTCCTTCCATCCTCATGACGATAATGGCTGGAGTTGGAATGAGTCCATCAGGTGGAGGCTGCACTTGCAGTAGTGGCACTGGCACAACTATCAACGGCGTGCTGTCTGGTGTGGGCGCCAATGCTGTCGGTGGCGGGGCTGGAATGCCTGTTGGTTCTAATTCTGCCATTTCAGGCAATCGGGACGCCAATAATAATGAGGATGCAACGACGAGTAATGCGGAGACTCTTCTATCGTCGAATGCCCGCTTCCAAGCTATATCTGCGATTGCTGTCGCACAAGATGGCGTCATAAACATAGCGGATCAAGGTAAGAAATATACTCTATTGTAAATGTGGTTTAATGCAGGTATTTCCGTTTTTTTGAATGAACCGACATAGCGGTAGACAGTTTGAGCAAAGGATTACTTACAGTATCCATACGGGCGCTGCCTGTGACACAACGTAAATGTGGAATACAAGGCACAATGCAATCGTTCGTATTGTGGTTGGATTCATTTCAGTCTGATTAGTGTGTAGATATGCCTTGAAATAATGAGCAGCCAAGATAATAGAAAAACATCAACACACATTTAAGCCATCATAAATATATATGTATGTACAAACGTTACCAGCTTGCGGCAAATTCGCATAACTCGAAATAAACAGGTGATAAATATTGACTATTACTTCTCATATGAAGTATTCATCGCTTCTAATGAAATTAATAATCTTTGAATATAACCGTAAAATGGGGATAATATTTACTCAAATCTAAGTATCTAAGTGACAACCTCAGTATCTCTAGACAGAACCAAAAAAATCATGTCATTATTGTATACTTCTTGGATGCGGCCAATGTACTAACTAGCGAAACTGTTAATCATCATCTTCAAAGACGTCTAAGCTTGCGCTGCTAAGGAACTCCAGTCATTTGACCAGTGTCATTTGACATTTCGGGTTGTTCTTCTCATAATGTCAATATCATCAGCATAATCCAGTAGTTGGGCCAGAGGATAATGATGGTTTTCGTATTAACGTCAGCATCATGGATCGATTTTTAAAGGGCCAAGTTAAAGAGGATGCATGATAAGGCATTCCCTTGTCTTAGACCAATACTACTACTACTTTTATCAGGTCAGGGTCAGCCTAGTCGGTTTATCAATTTGGTCGAGATACCGATTTCTATCATGGCCATGTACAATTTTATCTGGGCTATCATAGGTGGCCATGAAGTCGATAAAAAGATGGTGCCATTGATGTCCATATTCCAAAAGTTTTCCATCGCCTACCACAGAAAGGAAACCTGATCTGTTGGTAATTTGCCTGGAGTGAAGCCTCTTTGGTATGGGCCAAAGATGTTGTGGGCGTATGGGGCTATCCGACCCAGCAAGATACCGGCGAATATCTTATAAGTGGTGCTCAGCAACGTGATACCTCTATAATTGCTGCACTGCCTGATATCTCCCTTTTTATGTATGGGACAGATAATGTTGTCAGTCGCCAGGCATTGATTCGCTGCCTCCCACCTTCAGCATTATGTTAGTTGATAAATCGCTGGGCGTAGTGGTCGCCTCCATATTTAGCAGTTAGCAAGACTTCCAACTCGTCAATATTTTGATTGGTGCGAAATTCATCAAAAAAATCAACCGATCGCTTCAATATGCCCATGCGTTCGGAAATCAGATTTTCCTCCTTCATCCTGCTGACTTATTGCTAAAACTTCCGCGCTTGGTGCGGTTGCTCCCTGTACTTTTCGAGTGGACAGACTTGTTAGTTCTCCCGGGCTTTCTTTTTCTGTCCGCGAAGTCACTTCTCCACTCGACAAGATCGTGATGCGTCTTCTTTTAGAGGGCAACATTGCCCGGCGGGCAGCATTTTCCTATTCCGTTGCTAGCTTACATTCATTGTCGAACCATTCGTTCCAAATTTTTTTTCGACTGGGGCCAAGTATGTTGATGGCCGTATCAGTGATAACGTTCTTCAGGTGGCTTTGAAAACTATTTGTTGATGCGTCACCTCCAGGACATATGTTACTACAGTATCCATTCCCCCTTATAGATGTTTCGGAGAATTTTGTTGTGGATAGCTTCAGTATTCACTCTCACTTGATTGTCAGAGGGGTTTGAGGTGGTATCGTTATTCGAGCTCGGAGCACCATGCCAACGAGATAGCGGTCCGAGTCTGTATTAACCCTCCTATATGTTCTGACATTCATCAAGGTTGAGAGGTCGCAGCGTTTAATTAGCTCGGGGCTAATTTGATTGAAAGTGGTCCCGTCTGGAGAGGCGTTTCGTGCGGCATTGTTAGTAGCATAATCCGTAGTTCCCTGTGATTGGTAGTTTTATATGGAAGCCAACGAATCGTCGGTATATGAGGTCCGTCCCTACTTGGCTGTTAGAACCTCCAAGTACGATTTTGATATCATACCTGGTGCAAGCTTCACAGCCTCGTAAAAAGTATCCTTCTCCGACACTGTAGTCTCCTCTGTAGGGGGATGAACGTTAATGAGGCTTGTATTTCTACCTTCTCCACGCAAAAGTTTATGTTGGCAAGGCTGATAACAGTATTTTTCATATTTTGGCTGACTAAGAAACCTACTCCGAACACATGCTTTACTAGATGGCCACTATACTAGATGGTTTAGTGGTTTAGTGTACACTGCATCTCTTGAAAAGCTACTACATCGGCTTTATATTGAGACACGGTATCGGCTAGCTGCGTGTCAGTTCCTTTTCTATACAGAAAGCGCATAAGAAAGAGTGCAAATTATTTGATCGTTTTCGTTACCGCGTTCTTCATTGTAGAATCCCTCCAGTCCTGCAGGCTGCTTTCTTGTAGGGTTGTCAGCCTTACCCAACCCGCAATCTCGAGGACCAGTGATTACAATTTGTCCCGTTTTTGGCGCAGGAGATTCATGCTTCACCGTCTGCATTTCTTCATTAAGGAAGAACTACCAGCAACGCGGAGATCGAGATAGGGTTTGGTAGTGTAGCTGCTGATGTTAGTTCAGCAGACGTTTCCCGGCTTTTATGCTCCATCAAGGATAACAATCAACGTGTCCCCCTGGGGCCTATACTACCCTTTGGCTGCCGGAAATATTAATTCTGACCCCAAAAAGTGTCTTACATAAAATAATGATCATTAAAATAAAACCTTCACAACATCGATCAGGAGTAATGAATCAATCAACAGCTTTCTACTGAGAAAAAGAGAGAAAAGAAAAAGAAAGAACGAAGCTGCTGCGATTAACGTCCCAAGCGCATGATTATTACTTTAGCCATTGAAAAGTTTGATCTCCGTTACAGAATAAACTAGTTAATCCACCCTTTCGGTAAAGGTGGACGGCAAGTGGCTATAAATTAATAAAAAAAATCATGAACAAAACAAGGACGACGGACTCAGTTAATTGAATTAAAGTATGCTTAGATATACCAATCTTATGAAATATCAAAGTATCTACATTCCGTAGCTTCTCCTGCTACAACAAAGGCGTCTCCACATAATCGAGGAGTCAAAGCCGGTAGCTCTTATCGAAAGTATAACCAATTCAGGTCGATTTGAACGGATCCTTATAAAGAGATTCCGAAATGGAGGTAAATCCAAGCAAATGGAAATCGCCAAGTACTAACTATGAAATATTAGAACAAGAAAAAAGGACTTTCGCAGAAGAAACACAACGTCACTAAGACACGTAGACTAGACGGCCGAGACATGTATGAGTAAAATGCGCACTTACAGCCAACAGAACTAAACTCTATTTCACCGCAACTTCAAACTCCGCATCGTGTCGCAATCAAATATTCCAGGGCGGCTAGCTCCACGCAACGTGTGTCACCTGTTCTAATACGGTGCTGACTCCGGTGTCTGAGGCTTCAGTAGCAAGGAGAAGAGGTGCATCCCCGTGTGGAAAAATTAAACTGGTTGCTTTCGCTGGATAGGTCGAAAGCTTTTGATCGTTTTGCCTCACCGGGAGGTTGGACGTTAACAGTTGGCTTTTACTCGGGAGCGTGTGTAGGAGGAAATACCGGTAAATTTAAAATGTAGTGAAAGCTTCATAGTTAGCACAATTTGTTGACATTCTTGGCAATAACGATTGTTTCGGCGCAATCATAAAATTGCTCAATTCTCTTCTTGGACATCTGGTGTCCTAGTAATTTGACCTTAGTCCTGCCGAACTCAAATGTTCCGAAATTCTGTGCTTTCCTAATCGATCCAGTGAGGTCCATTGGTATTGCGGGATTTGGAGATGGTTAATACATCCTTAATGTGACACTTTCTAACATCCAATCTATGCAGCCAGGGCCGTAGAAAGAAAATCTCAGAATGAAAATAGGGCCCAAGTCTAGGGAGAAAATTGTGTGCGCCAGCCTATTATCTCTTTTTTTTTTGTTTAAATTTCTATTTCTATTACCCTTCCCACCCCCCATCTCATCAGGCCTGCATGCAGTACATAATTCATAAATCGCTGGAATATCTGGTCAGGATTTGGTTGTAAAGTTGGTAAACTCCAATAAATTAGTTACGGTCGAGCGCCCCCTTTGCAACCCATGCTGTTCCTTGGCAATAAGATGTCCGAATCAAGACAAAAGGCAATCTTTGATATATTATTTTAGACACAGAGCAAAAGATTGATAAGAGCCGGTAGTTTTCAGCTAAAGCGGCGTCGCCTTTTTTTGTACAGCGGGATGATACACGCCTTCTTCCAATTGTCTGGAAAGACACCTTCAGATAAACTTTTGTTAAAAATTACCAAGAGAGAAAGGGAGATATTTTGTTTACATTTTTTTTAAACATTAAGAAGATGCATGGACCATAAGAATCATTAATATCTAAATTGTCGATATAAAATTTGAGAATTGCAAAGGACAGAAGAGGCATAGGGTGAAAGAATATCGAAATTATCGGAAGAAGGGTGGGAAAGTGAGGAAGAGAAGTAGACGAATTGTGGAGACTGAAACACAATCATCGAATTTTATGTTGGCCACCGGCGGAGCAGTCGAAAAGCGACTAGATCTGACATGAGACCAGAAAGGCTTAAATTCTGCTGAGAGAGCCTTCAATATTCGACAGGTATATTGAGTAAACGTTTCTAATTAAGGTTGCTTGTACTTGACCCGTTGTCGACGAGTCTTTTATTTTTAGTGTCCACCATCAAATGCTTCAGAAAGTTAGCCTACGAAAATCGACATATAAAACGTGTAAACCATACCACATCGCCTGTTTCAGGTTAAATCGAGATTCGTAGGTACCATAAGTGGCCATTGGAGAAAAAATATCGATAAACAGTTGGTTGCCGTTGTTCGATGGGGTGCTTATTTGAGCACAATTAATGCTTTACATCCATCTTCTTCATTGAGACAATTTGTTGAACGCCCATCGCTTACCTTCTTGGTAAACCAGAAACGGCGATGGTAAAAATATATAAATTTTCGTTTTGAGAATGAAGGGGGTCCTAATTCCGCATCAACTTAATGCAGGACCTGCATTAAGTTGATGCGGACTTAGGACCCCCTTCATTCTCAAAACGAATATTTCAGCCCTGGCCAGCTTTGGTCAATAAGGCGGATTTGCGCTCAATATAATTCGTAGGCATGTCGTGTTTTACGAATTATATAAAGGAGCATTCAACATCTGCGAGCCGCTACGGTCACGCTGCTCCCAGGGCAGAGGTGAGGCAGCGTCTGACGATTTGCCTCTGCCCTGGTAAGAAACCGCAAAGCCGTCGTCGGTTGACTTTTTTTTTATATATAAATTGTTTTTCCGCCAAAAAATGATCCAAATACTTAAAAAAGTGGTAGTCGGTTGGCGAAAGGTCCAGTGAATATAGTGGATAAGGCAGAGTTTCATACTGAAATTCGTTCAACTTTTGAACCGTTGTTCTGGATACATGAGGTCGTGCATTGTCGTTAAGGAGTATCACAACATCTCTATTGACCAATCTCGGCATTCAATTTTTGGTGCATTTCCCCGAGTTGGGCACAGTATTTCTGTGCATTTATCATTCCCCCAGGTGCCAAAAAAAAATAATGGATAACTCCAGATGTAGACCAGCAAACAGTCACCATTACCTTCTTCGGATGGAGGCTCGGTTTCGGCATATGCTTCGGTGGCTCATCAGCATCTAGCCATTGTGCTGATCGGCGACGATTGTCGTATAATATCCACTTTCCATCACATGTCACTATTCTGTGCAAAAAGGGGTTACTTCTGTTGAGGGAGAGTAAAGAACTACAAATTTCCATTCGAAGCGCCATGTTTTGCTCCGTAAGGGCTTGCGGTATCCATTTGTCGAGCTTTTTCACCTTTGCAAGTTGTTGCAAGTGCCGGGAAACTGTAGTGTACGCCCAGTTTCTCTGCAATGTCTCTCACAGTCTGACGTGTGGCGGATTCGTCTAGCATACGCAGCTCGTCGTCCTGGATGTCCACGTGGCTCACTTTGAAGGTTTACGTCGCCTGACGAAAATTTTTTGAACCACCGCCGTGTGGTTCGTTCGCTTGCCGTATCAGCTCCAAATACGCTGTTAATGTTCCTGGTCGCCTCCGTTGCTTTATGACCGAGTTTGAACTCATACAGAAAAGTATACGTTTTTGGCTCTTTTCCATCCTTTTTTCCTTTTCATTAACTGTTATCACAAATCTGAAATCTGAAATGTTTCCTTGATTAAATGTACGAGTATTTATACTTCATTATCCGACACTAACAACGCCAACTGGTGGTGGTTTGATACAATAAAATCGCAACTAACTTCACTTGATTGCCAAATCGGTCATTTCATATGCAACAACATAATATCATGTTTCCCATTCGTCGCCCTCCAATTGCCCGCTTCAGATTGACAATACGCTAATTACCAGGAAATACTGGATCCTAGGTGATAGCTTCTTGAAAAATATTTGTTTCTACATCTCCTCAGAGCAAAGATTTCGACGCGGAATATACAACACTGTAATGGATGTTCTTTCAAGAGTTCTA
The DNA here is from genome assembly GCF_905115235.1 of Hermetia illucens. Classification (NCBI taxonomy): domain Eukaryota; kingdom Metazoa; phylum Arthropoda; class Insecta; order Diptera; family Stratiomyidae; genus Hermetia; species Hermetia illucens. Next base: position 91,959,406 of record NC_051853.1, on the reverse strand, counting down.
CCCGAAAAATTACGATATTTTCGTTTCGCCACTGGATGGACTCCGCAAAGATAAAGACCATTTGGAGCAACCATACCCCCGATTGCTATTTTCAGAGTACCCAGTGCTGTATTTGGCCTCGGTCCCGGATCACCATTCTTAGTTGAAACGCCTATCACGTTGAGATCATCACTTGTCGAGTAGAATCCTTTGTTTTAACAGCTACTACAGAATGAAATAAAATACTTCAAACCATCGTAAGCAAACAGCGTGAGCCACAGTAACTTACTGGTTTGAATTGGACGCACTGAAGCGAACTCCTAGGATGGTGGAGATAGCCAGATTCCAGAGTGCGATGCTTTGAGTTGCCACTCCGATTTCATCCGTGTAAATTGGCGGTGGTACAACAACCCTGTTATTATTCAAGTTTCTAGTCAATTTTTCCCTATGTCTAGTTAGCAGCCTGTGAGGAATCCTTACTTACAATTATTGGATATTGTATCTCTGTTAGAAATTCTCTTTTAATAAGGATTATCCTTAAAAATTCTTCTTCTGATCGAATTTGCGACGGATTTTCAGATTGAAATCTATCCATCTATCTATCAAAGTTGAGTCTGTCTAGATACAGTTTAGATTCGTCAGCCTAGTTCCTTTTCCCATATCAGTCTTTAAAGGCCCTTTCTAATATTAAGAAAGAGGTAGAGCAATTTCTACTAGGGAATCTTCTCCTCCATTCCAATGAGCTGCTTCAACGAACCCTCTCTCCTCTGAATTGGATGTCTCGACTACCACAAAACTAAGTCTAGACAAAGTTATCGCAGCCACAATTCCTTTAATGTTTTTCAGGAAACAAATCTCGGATCAAGAGTGTTCAGGTTATATCATATTAAAGTTCTTTATTAACCTTGGAAAAGCTGCCTTGCAGAAAACCCCCACATGCACTATCATGAAGAGAATCTCAAAACAAATCTGTGCTATTACTCAAGAACCAAAAGTTGTCCGTCTGTAATTGTAACGTTAGTTTCTACACAAGGAGAGTTTTGCAGTTTAAAGATTACTGGCCAATTATGTACATATACAATCTGTGCATGTAGGCCAACTTTTATTTAAACTCCTGAAACGAGTTTTTGTTCAGTAAACTAGTTACATGATTGTTGCACTGCATTGTGTTAACCCCGTTACAGTAAATAAACGGAATGTTGAATAATTCTCCTTAGAAATATCATTTCTAAACTCTTCCTCCTTCCATAGGAACTACTACAGGTTACACTTATCAGTGCTGTTGAGGGAAAACTCCACTGCATTCATAAAAGTCAAGATAAAGTAGAATCCTGGATAGATCGCAAAATACGGTGAATCAGGAGCAAGCGATAAAATCCAAATTCTGCATAGATATGAAGTCATTGCCATCCATAATTTATACGCTTCCAGATAGACACTGAATCGGAAGGAAATATATAATCGAAGTTGATATCAAGTCAGTGGAACATCGATACAACACGAACATATCCGTTGCTCGTCAATTTGTCTATAAATTTATTCCTTACTTAAATATTCATACTATCTATGATACGCCCGTTCCGCTTCGAATTCATCCTGGCTGCCACCTAATCCACTCCCTGACAGCAAGGCTCCCTCCGTAATCCTCCCTCACTCTCAGAACACTGAAAAGGAATCACTGAAGTTTTAATTATGTATGCGAATTTTAACGCTTCCTGTATATATTAAGGTCCAGCTCCATATTAAAATCGATGAATATGCAAATGAAATGAAAATAGCAGAAATATCTATTGTATTCACAGTTGAGGACTTTCGACCTGTTTGCTTTGGGCAAACACAGCTCACCAACCTCCAAAAAATTACTTGCCCCAAACTTCTCGGGCGTTGTGTATTCAGTGCATCTGTACGGCTTGCCCGAAGGGAATATAATTTAATAATCCTTAGATGTCATGAATAATATTCCGGTGGACATATTGAATCTGTTCCTCGGTCAAGACTTACAAGCTTTCGATTTCTGTCTGTTAGTAATTGGCAACGTTTATTAGGGGTCTAATCGATGCTCAAATGGAAGAGCAAATGAAATTGATGTGTTTGACTCTATCCTCGTCCTACCTTTCTGCCAATTGCGTCAAGGAATCAGGAGGCTGCCAACCATGCTGAGTAGTATTCATCTTGTAACTGTAACTTTTCACGCAACAGTGATTTCTCATCAATAAAACGTATTGCTTAATGTCCTTCAATTAGCTTACAAGCATTTGTAGTCACATATGTGCGGATGTGTGGGAATGAGTATCTGGATGTGTGTAATTCTGCCTCCCATCAAGTGCGTCCCGTATAATTAATCGATTTGTTAAAGTTATTCAAGGAAATTGCTTGTAACAATGAATTCATCAATTTGAAGTTGCTCCGTGTTCGATATTTCCAGCAGACGTTTAGCTCACAGATTAATTGGAGGCTATCCTGGGCCAGGTGGATGAAATTTAAGTAGTGATGTATGTATGGCTGATGGTTTCTTAAAATTGCATATGAGTTTGAAGGTGCAACTTCTTTAACGAGAAGTCAGTCATGCTTAAAGTGACGCTTCATCCTTGAACCAGATCGAAATAAACCTAGCAACCGCAGATTCCTTTGAAAGCGTAATACCTTTGTAGGTAACAGGAAACAACCAGCTCAAGTGGATAATCTGCTTTTGTATTCCGGCCCAACGGGAAGCAAACTTAATGAGTGCTGTAATCTCCCATTATGTAATCTACTTATACAAGGTTACATGTTTTCTACGCACTTCATTTGTGATAAAGGTGTTACAAAGCTTGCTCTTTGCTCTAGAAGATTCCCTAAAGAAGGAAGATACTAAGCATATAATGACCCCTTTACTGAAAAGAATATTGGGGTAAGTGCAAACGGTCACCTTGAGGATAATTAAAGGGGTCATCTCATGTGAAGACCGTTTTTTTTTTTTTGTTTTTTTTAGAATTTTTGTGAAGAACTGGATAAAGATACAAATACGAATTTTTCACCATAGATTTAATAATATCTTGAGCGTGCATGGTAATTTTTCCAGCCCGATCGCAAAGTTCATTATTGAAAGAGCAATTTATACACCCAACTCCAAAAAAAATGTGCTTTTCTGCTGCCACACTAAAGGACGCTGGGATCATTTTAAAGAAAAAAAAAAGGCATTTTAACGTACAGACTTAACTACAGTCCGCAAACTAAGATTATTAAAAATATATTAAAAGCTAAATTTTTAGTGCCGTATTAAACATATTTTGTTAATTTTGGTGTCTTTTCATGGCTGTTTCAATTAATACAAAAAAACTACCGAATGAATCGCAATTATCCTAGTTTGCGGACCGTTGGGAATAAGTCGTGAAAATTTCAAAGAATTTCGTTGAATAGATTTTGGGCTACGATGGCAGCCGATTTTCAACATGCAGTTTCGAGAAAAACGCATTTAAAAAATAGAATACGATTTTTAGCCATGAAATCTTAACTGACCATTAATCTGCTATAGCTAGTCCATAAACCTTAGGTGTCTTCAAGAAACACATGTACAGCTTTGGCTTCAATTCTTGTCCTTTTAACGAAGTCATTCGAACGTATTTCAGCTTACAAAAACTATTCCGCTCGAAACGTCTCACCATAGGGTCAAAGCTCTTGCTGTACGAAACAATAATCTTGCCAGTCCTCATGTATTCCTCGGAGACTTGGGTTCTTAGCAAGAAGAATTGTGAACTCTTAGCCCCGTTCGAGAGAAGAATCCTCCGAAGAATTTTTGGCCCCCACATGAGGATGGACGATTCCGTAGCCTACATAACGACGAAATCCATGAGTGATACCATGACCGTCAGATTGTGGATAAAATCCGGCTCAATGTGGATGTTCCAGCCCGGAAAGTCTATAAGGGCAATATCTATGGTAGAAAAAGAAGACGAGGCAGACCCTGCCTAAGATGGAGCGATGGTGTAGGTCAGGACGCCAAACAGCTTTTAGGGATATCGAATTGGTGGACTTCGGCGCAAAACCGGGATCTCTGGAGTTCCTTATTAAGGCAAGCCTAGACCGGATACCGGTTGTTGCGCCGTTGATGATATTGACATTCATTGTCTTCAATTTGCAGAGAAGCGACAGTTTTGACCTAGTACAACTTGGTTAGTAATAATGCGATTTTCACCGAATTTGGCAGGATTATGCTCTATACTGTAGCCTATACTGCTGCGAAATTTCGTGATACTAGGGTGAACGTCAGGGGGGGTTTCCTGCCAATTACTAAAAATCATAGTAATGTACTATTATTAACTTTATTTGAACAGGTACCATTATGGAGAGTACCTCGGAGCCTAGGCACCATATAATGGCAGCCACCTGATTTTTTCAGATTTTTCGGTTTGGTAGTTTCTGAGAATGGGTTCGTTAAAAAAATGATCACTTTCAACCCCCCGGACTCCCCACCTTTCCAACAAATGTCAAAAAGTACTAACCGACACCTTCAATTTGATACTCCACATAACTATATTTGATGAAAAAAAGTGTACACCCTCCTCTTGCATGTATGGGGAGCTCCCCTTAAATTCGATGTAAAAGGATGTAACTCACTATACTCGTATGCATGAGCGTTCACAGTTCCCACCTTTCTACCGTCAATCCCTTCTACCGTCTTCGAGAAAAATGCGTGTGACGGACAGACAAACAGACAGACAGTAATCCGATTTGTGTGTTTACACAAAACCTTAAAAACGATTCGGCAAATCCGACACACGGGATGACCCCTTTAAGAAATGAAAAAAGATGACTATTTCATGATGGCGACCCTATTTTTTTCAAAGAAAAAATAATTCAGTTGCCCAAAAAGATGCCTTAAATGTTTTATACACGTTTCAATTCTCTAAACGTGTTCCCAAATCGAAAGATCCTGTAGCCACATTCGGTGGGTGTGTCTTGCTAGCCGGTTTCTCTTAACGATCATCCACTTGTTTCACTATTGGAAAAGATTTGTTATCCCCAGTAATATCCGGGAAACCGGAAGCTGGATGCTTCAGGTATGAAAGGTTTCGTGTATTTCTTTTATAAGGACATTTGAGTGTACAATTGTCTCATTAATACGTAGCACGTAATATATGCAAACTTGGCAAGATTATGGTCTATATGGTACCCTACATTGTCGTACAATTGGACTATTCACAATTTCGTGGTGCTAGAAGGACTTAAGGGGGGTTTTGCAGCCAATTACTAAAATTTATGGTAATATGTACTATTATTAACTTTATTTGAACAGATATCGGTATGGCGGGTATTTCGGAGCCTAGGTACCATATAGTGGCAGCCTCTTGTTTTTTTTCAGATTTGTTGGTTTGGTAGTTTCTGAGGATGGGTCTGTTAAAGACATGATCACCTTCGACCCTCCGCACTCCCCACCTTTTCAACAAGTGTCAAAAATAAGACCGGCTTCGAAAAGTGCTAACCAAACCTTTGACTTGATACCCCACTTGACTAGATTTGATGAAAAAAAAATTTAAACTCACTGTATGCGTAAGTGTTCACAGTTCCCACCTTTCCACCAAATTTGGTGTGAATTGCTACAACCGTCTCCGAGAAAAATGCGTGCGACAGACAGACAGTAAACGATTTTAATATTTTTTTTGATTTTAATAAGAAAATAAAAAGAAAAAGAGATAACAACATCGGTTTGGCGATTTTTAAACCGCAGGTTTGAATGCTGGTTCTGATCATAAAGGTTTGTATTTATTCTTATGCTAAAATCAAATGTTTGCTCCCCGGTTTCCTTTGCATATATTTCACAAAACGGAGAGTCCAGGTAAAACACAAAGATGGTCTCACCGAATAACATAAGATCAGAGCAGAAGTTCCCCAAGAGAATATGCCTGGAACTATGCTGGACGAAATATAGAATTCCGCCAGTAAACACTTAGCCAGATTAAAGAGGCAGCCACAAACTGTAAATTAAAATATCTAATTATCATTTATAATGATTGCAGACTTCTCAAATGATAAAAATACGCAGATAAAGTATTGAAGAAGGAATTGAGTACTTCCCGCAACACTAATCTATAATACATAGATTAAAAAGAAGGAAGAGCTACGTATTTTTATAATTGAGAAATTAAAAGCTTTGATTTCTTCTTTATGCAACTAAATTTATAATAATATCTACAACGTGCGGCAATGCGCATGGGGCCGATTCATGTTGCCCTATAAGCAAACGCAGTAGCGACACGCAAGTGTAGAGAACGGCCATCGAATGATGTTCCCTTTCGAGGTCGACATTTGTTGCACACATCCAGAAGACAACTCTTAAATCTAGTGCCGATCACGATGTAGTCAATTTGTTTCAATGTTTATTGCTGGTCAATCGAAACCCAAATAACGTGGCAGGCTCTACACTCAAACTGCTCACAAAGCGATGAAATATACGGAAATCTATAAACTTTCCCCCATTGTTATTACAATTACTAAGACCATGCTTTTCCATCGCGTCCCAGAAAGAGGTGTTGTGAGATCTCATCTTAACATTCAAACCCTCCCCTGGACCGCACTGAGTTGCCTCTATATCGAAAATCACCTTTGTTACCTAGCACTGCTCATTGTAATGCTCCTTAAGCTGAATCTCACTTCTTGAAATGGAGAAGCTGCAGCTGACAGTGTTGTAAATTTAGTTATGAACCTCAAAGACGACTAACCACTTCATCCAAGGCAAAGGTAACACATCAGACGTTTCCTCACATCTGTCCTGGGAGCAGCGTCAGTGAAACTGACAACAGGTGATAGTCGCTCATTTTTATATAACCGCAAACACGATGTGGGTGCAAATTATATTCAACGTAAAAAGTACCATACTTTAAGCCTAAGCTAGGCCAAAACTAAATCAACTTGATGTCGGACCAGACCAAATGGAGGGCAACTTACTTACTCTTACTTTTCTGGTCCACGGGCTCCTCTGCAGCCAAGTACTCTAAAAAGACAAACGCAACTAAAGGCAACTCATCAGACACTGCCTCTGGCCTGAACGAAACCCAGGCGCGACAAGCCTTCTATGTATTGGTGAACGGCGGAAATTGTCGACCCGCAGATGAAATGTCATTTACTCCACATTCTAATACAATGTTTAAACAAGTCAGAGGAGGCATGCACTAAATGACAGAAGAGTGGCGTAGCAAACGAGGTGGATGGGGTGCCGTGGGGAACCGGCTATAAACTACTCCCCCGAAAAATTAAGGCTCTCCGGAAGATTTGGTTATTCAATGCCGAACAGATTGACTGCATTATTCGAGGATTATACCCTAGACATCTCGTTCGGATTTATGAAAACAGCGTGGAAGACGCAAAGCATGCCAACTTTTCTCCATGAAAGAGCTAGAATGGGCGATCAACTTTATGAGAAATAAGAAACTGCCAGGGCTCGACGGTATTCCGGCATAGATATATAAACTGATGCTCCACAAACGGTCGATTCTACTGCTCCGCATATTGAACGCTGGCCTGGAAGGAGGCATTTGTCGCTGATAAGTGATGAAACTAGCATTAATCAGTAAAGGCAACGGAGACCCCGAGGAGGAGACTGCTCTATATGTTTGAAGTAGTCCAGAAGATAATCAAAAAGCCTATCAGGAGTAACTCGCCCCAGCGATACGCCCTACCGGAAACTTATTCTCAAGACATGTCTTGAAACAGGAAGACCCACGGTGGATACTGCCATAAAGGTCGTGGATGCAATTTACCAAACTAAGACGCAGGGCCGTAAGTTTCGACGGATAGTGGTCTCGTAATGTTTAATTTCAGAAATGCCTTCAATGCCGTAAGATAGGCCGAAGAAATGCTACGGACATTAAGAAATCCATTCCGTGTGCTAGCTTCCCTTTTGCAGATATAGAAGAATTATGTGAGAAGACTTCCTGCTGTATGAGATTCTTGGGGCTAAAGGATGCACAGCAGGTCAAAGGAAACACGAATAGTCTATCCTAATGCCCACCCTCCGGAACGCTTCGTACAATAGTATGCTTAGATTCAGCATACTAGAAGAGTCGCCCCTGATCGATTATACAAAAGATGTTACGGCATTTGTTGTCGGACGCACTGTCGAACAGACTTATGGCAGACTTAGTATATTTATATGATGGGGTAGCAGATAAGTGACTGCTCTTAACCAGTCATTTTAACTAAAAATCCTCTATCCCATGTCGATCAGTGAACTGACTATAGAGTCAAAACAAACGATGCCTTGAATTGACTTGAAGATCAGCTTTTTCATACTTCAAAGAACAGCGGGCAAGGCATGATACAACAGGTGTTTCGGCCTTAAGTTGGCTAAGGCTCTACTTTGGGGGTCCTACCATTAGGAGGAGACATCTTCCCCCGAGTGCTACGTAGACCATTCTCCTCTATGATACGGAATTATGGGCTGGCTCTGAGCCGCCTAGCATTGATTTAGGATCAACTGTAGAAGTTTTATTGACGGTTAGCTTTAAACGCTTTCTTAAACGGTCTATTTGACCTAACATTAATGAAGCTGAAATGAAAATAAAAAACCCTTTGCACCACTCTCCACAACGCATACCACCTAGGATTGGGGATCCCTCCTAGTCCTATCTATTAATTCAGATAAGCAGAAAACATTTGTGAACTGATTGTGATCAAATGATTAAAAGAATCCGAATCAAAATGTTTTAGGAGACCTCTGTCTTCCTTTTCACCAAGCCATCGTATGATCCCAAAGTATTTTCACGTATTCAAGTATCAAGCTTCCGCAGCTTTTTCAAAACAGTCCTATTTATCATTTTACGATTTTATATTCACTATTTCGCTATATCAATGTCTCTTTTTTGTTCCAGGATCATTGCACATCCTGGCATTGGAGCACTACTTGCCCAGCCACGATGAAAACGGCGAGTTCCATATTCCTTACCCGCCCACCAGTGAAATTTATGTGTTCAACCGTTATGGTCAACACGTGGATACAAAGGATCTAGCATCCGGAAAAACTCGATATTCCTTCCTCTACTCGAAAAACACAAGTTTCGGCAGATTATCTACAGTCACGGATAGCTCCGGCAATAAGATACAATTCCTCCGAGACTACAGCAGTGTGGTGAGCTCCATTGAAAACACACAAGATCATAAATCGGAACTCCAAATCAACGGATTAGGCATTCTAACAAAACTGACCGAGAAAAATAAGTTTGAAATTGAGTTGGATTATGATAGCAATACAGGCTTGCTCAACAGCAGATCCAGCAATGGTGAAACCTATATTTACCAATATGATGAATTTGGTCGAGTTATTGGAATGACGTTACCGACTGGCGAAGTTGTAAGGATTTCATCAAAACTGTCGGAAAATGATGGACTCTTAGTCCATGTTCACGCTTCAATACAATCCCTATTCTCTCAAGAAAGAAGCGAATCCAATGAGCTCTTAATTGTCGGTGGAGTTACTTCAGCTATTATAAAGAAGGGGCAAGAGCTCGCGGAAGCTCAAATGAAGGCAAATAACACACTGGCCATCCATGATGCTAATGGCATTGTAGTAAAATCATCTGCCATTGCCAGACACCCTCTTCTCGAAGCTGCTCTACCAATTGAAGCTGAAATGTTGGCCATGTGGTCTCATCAGTCAATCATGATGGGTGATGGTATTACGAATGATATGAGGTCAGTCTATAATCTTGTTGGAGATGTACGAAATCCCCAGCAAACTTTGAATCGTGAAATCTGGGTGAATAATACACGAGTCTTAGGAGTGGAATTTGATCAATTCACGAGCAGGGAAACATTCTACGACATGAATCGGGTTCCAATCCTAATCGTGGCATTCGATCCCTCTGGCCTGCCTAAATCATATTACCCTACTAATGGATATCCTGTGAACATAACGTACGACCGGTTCAATCGAATCGAAAGTTGGAGCTGGGGTCCAGCTGAACTCAAATACACTTACGACCGACACGGATTACTGTCAGAAACTACAAGTCAACAAGATGGTATAGTCTCCTATGTTTACAATGATTGGAACTTGGTGTCTGAAATTGGACTGGCTAGTCAGAGGAAATTTGTGCTAACGTACGATGATGATGGAGGCCTAAGACATGTTGTTCTTCCAAGTGGTACCAAACATACATTCAGCATGCAAACCTCAATAGGATTCGTCCGGTTCACATACACTCCTCCTGGAAGTGCTAAACCGTATCTCCAGCATTTCTCGCACACTGGGGCATTACTTCAAACGATTTTCCCCGGTGACGGAGCTAGGATTGTATACAGATACAACTCAGCAGGGCAAGTTACTGAAATAGTGCATGGAGACGGCAAAAGTGAATTCACCTATAACGAAGTAACTGGAATGCCCAGCACAGTCGCTCACACAGAACGAGAGTTGGAGTATCGCTGGGACTTCGAATACACAGGCGGACTATTGACTGAAGAAAGAATTGATTTTACTGCTAAGACCGGTCTCAGTAATGCTAAGTTCACATATGAGTACGACAGTAACTTCAGAGTGTCTTCGCTGCAAGGAAGAATCGGTGGTCAAAACTTACCACAGCAAATACTCTCCTACGACCCAAAAACTGGGCAACCTAATCAGATTGGTGAATTCAAAGTGACACATCCGAAACTAAATCAGACGCAAATTTCGGATGGAACTGGCACGTTCACCAGGACCGTGGATGGAAGATTCCTTGAAAGTCAGATGACCGTAACTATTCATAGAATGCAAGTCTTCCGCATGGTCTTCACTTATGGTGTGCATGGAAGGATCACCCAAACAAAAACCTACACGAGGAATGTCGCTGTCAATTCTTATACTACTGTCAAGAACTATACTTGGGACTGTGATGGTCAGTTGATTGGAGTGGAAGCCCAAGAACCTTGGGGCTTCAGGTATGATGACAATGGAAACCTGCTATCGCTTACTTATCGTGGTAATACCATCCCAATGGAATACAACACCTTAGATAGGATAGTGAAGTTTGGTGAAGGACAATACAAGTATGACTCGCGTGGGCTAGTAGCTCAAAATGCACGTGAAGAGAGATTCCATTATAACACGCAAGGTCTGCTGATAAGAGCAACTAAACGAGGACGATTTGATGTGCGCTACTACTACGATCATTTGAAGCGTTTAACCACAAGGAAGGACAATTTCGGCAATGTTACACAATTTTTCTATAATAATCAGCAGCGGCCATATGAAGTGAGTCAAATTTATTCACCCAGAGATGGAAAATTGATGTCTCTAACTTATGATGATCGCGGCCACCTTATATACGCTCAGGTGTATCGTCATAAGTATTACATTGCTACGGATCAGAGCGGTACGCCTGTTATGGTCTTCAATCAGTATGGAGAAGGAATTCGTGAGATCATGCGATCCCCATATGGTCACATTGTTTATGATTCGAATCCGTACCTTTATCTTCCAATCGACTTCTGTGGAGGTATCCTTGACCAAGTTACTACCCTAGTACACATGCATGATGGCAAAGTTTATGATCCACTCATCGGCCAGTGGATGTCTCCAAACTGGGAAGACGTTGCGCAAAAAGTAATTACTCCTACGAAAATGCATTTATACCGGTTCAATGGAAATGATCCAATTAATATAAAACACGACCGCAATTACCCGCCAAACTTTTCTATGTGGATGGAAACCTTGGGATATAACCTTGAAAACTTGGTACCGCAGTTGAGCAGACGTTTATGGGAGCAACCTTCACTATGGGGTCGTGCTCCACAAAATCCGATTGGGTTGGCTTTGAAACGGTCAATAGATAACATTCCAACAATGAGCGTAGAGTCTGGCTTCCTTACATATCTATCAATTCGACGACTGTTCAACTTCGAGCATTTATCAGCCCCACCCAAGTCTCGTCTGAAATACGACGTTATGAATCCTAGCCCGCAAAAGATCGGATCGGATTCCGATCCACCATTTGGAAAAGGCATAGTAGTGTCCCGGACACTTGATGGACAGGCAATCGTGTCCAGTGTTCCAGCAGCCAACGCTATATACCGAGATGTTTATACTTCTGTATTCAATCGCTCGAAACTTCTTCCTTTCACATTTGTCGTTCATAATTCGCAACAAGATGCCTTCTTCTTTGTAAAAGAAGACTCGTGGCGATCGAGTGAAGATCGACAACAATTGAAACGCTTACAGGGTCAAGTAAATACCACTTTCCATGAGATAACGAGAGAAAATGGAAGTGGTAGCAATTATCTAGATGTTAAGATACACGGAGTTCATGCCGTGATCAATTTACGATACGGTACGACAGTGGAGAAGGAGAAGCAGCGCCTTATGCACCACGCCAAATTAACAGCCGTCCGGAAGGCGTGGCATCGAGAGAAAGAAGCCCTTCGAAATGGTTTGACCACCACGACGGATTGGACTCAATCCGAAATCGACGAGATACTCAAGCAGGGATACGTCAACCAATACGAAGGAGAATACATCCACGACGTTAACCTATATCCCGAGCTTTCTGAGGATCCCTTCAATATTAGGTTCGTTAAAAAGAAAGCGACACAGATACGAAAAAGACGACGTCGAAACGCGACAAGTAAACTAGAAAGTATTAATAACACAACAACTATTTTAAATACTAATAATAATTTTATTAATAATCCTAATTCTGTATTAAATAATAATAAAAATAATGAATCGAATGATGCGGTAGCAGGATCACCCTCGTCACTATCGCAGCAGCCCTTATCAACATCATTATCATCCGATATCCAATGTTTAGATCAAAACGCTTGTTAGCTTAACTGTTAGTATTAGTATGGAACTGAAGTAAAGTAAAAATCTATATATTCAATAAATTAATAAAAAATATACATATAAACTATATTATACAAAGGGAAAGAAACTGAAGGATAAAGTGAAGAAAAACAGAGCAAAATTATTTAAATTTACAAAAACCCTATATATATTTAAATACAAACACTAAAAATGGAAACCTAAAGTGAAATTTCTTAAAAAAATAGTGTCACGAGCTTTTTGAGACTGGCGTAGTATTTAAATTTAAATTAAAGACAAAAACAAAAAACACAATGAAGCGAACCTTGTCAAGTGAAACTTATTTGAAGAGAAAGAAAGCGCGGAATGAAACACACAAATAGTTGCAAAATAATAGTGCTAAAGTAAATTTATCTGGACTACAAACTTAGTAATAAAATATGAAAGGACAGAATCAAGAAGGTTTTTTGTTTGCGAAGGTGAAATGAAAAACCAGAGAAGAAAAATGATGAGACCAATTTGTAAAACAAAAAGTAAAAAGAAAAACATAAAAACTAATAGAGTATTTACACTGAAATGATGATTATGAACACACAACAACAACATATTCATATAAGATCTCTATCTATATATATACACATATATTTTAAATTCGGTTTCAACAAGATCTATTGTACGGAGAGAATTTTTAAAAGTGAAGTGAAAATTGTCAAAATTTAATGTAATTGATAATGAATTATTCGAATTTGTAACAATTGTACCATTACCGCATACTCTCTGTTATATATACACGGATTCGATGTGTGTGTGTATAATTTTGAGCCTGATGAGTTGGGGATGTCGGTTGAGGTAGTGTGAGGTTGTGGATGGAAGCTGGTTTTTTCAATAACTCAAGGTTTTGGGAACGAATATTTATAATACAAACACTTCCAATAGTACTGTTATTTTTTATATTATGTTATTACTTTTTATATTGCAACATCAGAAAATTTAGACATCTAAACAGTACTACCGAAAAAATGTACCCAACTTGCCTTAAAAGTCCGCAGCCATCTGCAGCCGTTGCACTACCGCAACTACCCTCAACCGCATAGCTTTGATGTCATTAATTTTTTAACATTTATTAAATTGTTCGTTTTTGTCATATTTTACTATATTGTTGCCAAATACTACTATAAATTAGAGGTAATATAAAGGTATAAGAACGTAGGGAGGAAATATCTAAACTATATAAAGCTGATTTAAGAAATTATAGTGGCGTAACTAATAAAAACTATTCGATTCTAGAGAGCAAGCGAAACAAAAGCAGACAAGACGAGTAAAACAGGCTAACACACAAACATATTGCATTTAAATGGTCTCAATGTCATAGTAATTGTATTTGCAATAGACGAAGTAAACTGGAAAACTACATACACAACCTTAACAAAACTTAAACAGACTCAAAATTTATACTGAAATTCAATAAATTTAAGAACTTTCATTTGTTTTTCCCCGATAAAGTATTATATTTAAGTACTTTAAGACTATATAGCTGAAAAGCGCGATATTATTTTGTAAATAAAAAAATTGTGAAAATTTAAAAAGCATGCAGAATTTTGTAACTGTTATATTTTTTAATTCCTTACATTTCTTTGGTCCTTTTCTCTTAATTTTATTCATAGAAACATAGGAGATTAAAAAAAATTAAAGGAATGACAACTTCATAGCATCATAAATAATATGAAAATAAAAACAGAACAAAACCCTAAGCTGTCGATGAAGTTAAGAGAAAAGAAAGGATATTTTATAGAAATTAAAATGAAAATAAAAATTGTAGAAATTATATATTATATACTAAAAGGAGGAGGAACTTTAAATTATTAACAAAACACCCAAAAAGGCAAACTGCAACTATCCCCGAATAAACCCTTAAACAACCATTAGAAGGTAAATGTAATGAGCAGTAATATAAATGTAAAAAAAACCATTTGGAAGAAAAATGAACAATATACATATAATATAAAATTACCAACACACACAACAGCATCGGGATGAAAGAGTAAGCTATAATAAATTAGTAATTGTAATTATATTACAATATTAGGAGCTGTATATACCTTAAATTATATATATTAAATGCAAGGACCCGACACACGTCTTAACATTAAAACAAAAAATGGTAAAAGTAAAAGGAAAAAATTTTATCAATAAAAATACATGTTGGAAAAATGAAACAAAATGACTTTTACTTTCCTGTTCTATTTTTAGTATAATAATTGTGTGTGTGTGTGTGTTTGAGGTGGAGGCCAGGCAAAGCCTTTGAGCACTCAGACCCTTATACTCGATTCCCCCGTCTTTATAAATGGCAGGATTTCCGATAGTGTATGTGATGCTACCCGCTGCAATTGAAGCACATCAGCACCAAGAATCTGGTGTCTGATGCGTCCATATGTGGAGCACTCACATAGAAAATCTTGGAGAATTCCTATTCTGAACATGTGCCCATCTAGTGAATTATGGCCTGTCAGAACGCCCACAATACTTCTGGAAGTCTATCCGCTCTTCGGCAGGATAAACTCTGCCATGTTTGTTTTGTTCTGACAGGAAAAGTTTGGTGTGTTTAGCAGCATTAAGGCTCAGCCACCTGTCTTTATCGGAAGCTTGTTCCTAGTTTTTGATAGCAGCATCAGCCATTGCTTCTGAAACCCCAATTGCCGTTCCAGTCCAAATATGGGGAAAATTAAACCCTCTTTTGCTAAAGTATCCGAGATTTCATTTCCCTCTACACCATAATGACTGGATACCCAGAGGAATTACATTGTATTGAATCTAGAAACAGAGTTCAGTCGATTTCTACATTCCTGAACGATTTTTAAAGTGATCCGCCTTGTGGCTTCACGTCTCTATTAGACTAGATTACCCCGGGTGGGTTTAGTTTTTTCTTGTACTATTGAGTCAAGGCACCTGATAAACTCTGTGTCCTGGCAGGGGGATAATATTTGAGGACCAAGAACCTCGGCTCTCATCTTGCTGAACTGCTAGCACTCGGGTTAGTTCCAGCAGGTGCCGTCCGGTTCCACAAATTATTTCGTGCAGTCGGTATTGACGATTGACAAACTTGTTAGGGGAGTTTGGTTGGTTGACAGCGTTTGTGGCCGTGTTGGTGCCGAGGTGATGCAACGCCGTACTCTCATCGTATCAGTTGCTCGTCATCACTCTGGCAAAGTTAGAACACTTGCGGTAATTGGCGGAGTGGTCGCTTGCCCCACAATTTTGAAACACTCACCTGGCCCGTGTAAGTTGTGAGAACTCGTTTAAATTTCACCTGTACATATTTGTTACAAAGAAAGTTCTTGTCTAGAAAAACTCCCAGATATTTCACTTCTTCAGTGTGTTGAAGGGTTTTACCCCTCATCTCTGGGAGGCAAAGACCATTCAGTTTCCTCCTTTTTGTAAATCATTGCTGGATCTGGTTTTACTTGAATTTACTGAAAGTTCATGCCTAAGGTCCGGGATCTTGATCGACAACTAGCACAGCCACGTCATCCGCATAAGCTTGAGCGTGTTGAGTATAATGATTACTTCCTGTTTTTAGGTATTAATCTCAAGAGGTGTGTTTTAAGTATACACTAATATATTATAAATATTGCTATTCAGTATCGAAAATAATAATGATTGGTAAGAAGTTCCGAACTCATCAGCTTACCCTCCTTCTAGGCAAAAGTTCTCTCGTCTCCACTTGAGAATTTGCTTTGGAATCTAACATTAATCGGAATTTTCCAATCAACAAAAGATTATTTGTCTTACTGAAACATGTCTTGAAAGTAGTATTTTTAACTCTGAGCTTATCAATGGGTACTCAATTCTTCTTTGCGATCGCAGTGTGCAGTGTTCGGACAAACTCATAGGTAGAGGGTTGCCGTGAAACAGCATGTTCGTTTTATCTCTATAACCTTGTTAAGCACCCGCCCTATGGGGCAACCACTGATCACATTCCACTTTTGAATTGTATCACGGTCTTTATTATATGTTTTTTGTCCGTTTTTCTATCCAGCTTCGCTAGTGGAAGAATTTTTAGATACGTTGGCGAATATTCTCTCAACTAAATATCCCAGTCAGCCATTCATCTTCTGTGGGGACTTTAATTTTCCCTCAATTGAATGGGCGACCTCCGCCGGATCACTTGTTCTTCCCAAACATATCACTGCCTCGTTTCTAGCTCTCCTGACATTCATGAATTCCTGCTCCGCCTTACAATTTCACGTCCATCCCAGTCATGGGAACGGCCTCCTTAATTTAATTTTTTTCAACATTCTTCACTTTCGTTTCTTAATATCTCGAAGTAACTCCGTTTATCTTAAAATTTGATGCTCATCATCCTCCTCTTAAAGCCGACTTCTATATTACTCGATCCACCGTACAACCATTACTAAAAGGTTCCAAAATTCAACTTCCATAAAACCGACTTCCTGGATCCAAATAAGTTTCTTAATTCGGTTGATTGGACCGTTGGCGTCCTTAATTATCTTGCAATCAGGCTGTCACAGCGTTTTATGACACCTTGGAAAAACTGCTTCCATGCTTTGTTCCCATATCGTGTCATAAGCTCCGTAAATACCCGCTCTGGTTTACAGTAGAAATTCGTGATGCCTTACGTGCGAAATACCGGTCTGGGCTAAAATATTGTCAGACAGGCAATGCAATTGATTTTTGATTACTGTTCTGCGCCAAGTGCCCATGGAGAATGGATTCAGCTGTCATCGTCCATTGAATTCCTCCACAACCTCTGGAAAAGGCAGCATGAAGAACAGAACCGATAACAAGGAGAAATAATATCGCTGACAGAATGCAACCCTGCCGGACTCCGCATTGGATCCTAAAATCCTCCGAGATTTTACCCAGGTGCAACACATGACCTTTTGCACCATCATATGTCGCTCTGATATTAGCTGTTAGTTTCTCCAAAATACCCCTCCTGCATAAAGCACTCCAGATTCACTCCCTGTTCACGCTATCGAAAGCTCTCTCGAAATCGATGAAGAGCGAGTGCAGCAAAGATCTAAATCCCGCGCACTCAATATAGGAGGATCCCGAGCAGAAACCAGCCTGCTCTCTGTAGATCAAGCTTTCGAAATGTTCTTTGATACGTTCCAGGACTACTTTAGCTGTTATTTCTGCAACGACAGAGAGCACGCAGACACCCCTCCGATTTCTACACTTAAAACGTGTGCCCTTTTCTGGAATCTTAACGATCATCATCATCATCATCCTTCCACTCTCTGGAAAAGGTCCCGAATTCCCAAGACTTCCGTACGAGTGGAAGTAGCAGATCTGCAGTAACTGCAGTAACTACAGGTGCAGCGATAAATAACTATGTGGGGAGATCTTTAAGCCCAGCGACTTTTCTCCGTTTGAGGGCATTGACTGTCGAAATGATTTCTCTTCTAATTGGAGGAACAGTCCGTATCCGCATGTTACCGTGACTAGCCATTTCATCCACAAGAAGAGGAACCTCACCGGATGTAATACGGTTAAGAAACATGGTGAAGTGTTCTTTCCACCTCTTCAGTTGTTCATTATCGTGGATGAAAAGTCGACCGTTGACTTCCTTTACAAGACCATCCAAAGATTTGCGACCACATGCAAGTTCTTTCATGATGCGATATATGATTCTGAAACCATTGCAATCTGCGGCATCTTCCGCTTCCCTGACCTACTCAATAACAAATTCTTTCTTGCCGCGGTGTTCAAGTGCGTCATGCCCGCCATCACTCGCAGCGATCAGTAGAGCCTTCAACACGTTTCGTTTATCGATCCGTTCCCATCTCTCCGCGTGGCCGACGACCTGTGTATCAGCCGATACGTCGGCTCCCATAGCTTACATAGGGATACCAATGATAGCAGACTGCGGATTATTCAGTTAGCAATATCGCATAAAAAGGTTGTTGAAGTACCTGTTTTCGCGGAAACGGTCCAACATACGTGGGCCTCTCCAGACGGGACCAGTTTCAACGAAATTGACTACCTGTTAATCAAACGCCGCCACCTCTTAACCTTAATTAATGTCAGAACATATAGGGGAACCAATATAGACTCGGATCACTATCTCGTTAGCATAGTGCTCCGAGCTCGAATTACAACACCACCTAGAATCCCCTCTGAAAATCAGGTGATAGTGAATACTGGAGCCATTCACAATACAGCCCTCCGTAACACCTATAAAGGGGGAAATGGATGCCGCAATAACCGCAGCTAACAGCTAACCACCTAAAGAACGTTATCATCGATACGGCCACAAACATACTTGGCCCCATGCGCAAGAAAAGTCCAAATGCCTGGTGCGACGATGAATATAAGCTAGCAATGGAACGGAAAAATGCTGCATACCGAGTAATCTTGCGTTCTCAAAGATCGCGAGCACGGGTAGAGACTTATCACGAACTCCGTCAAGCGACTTCACAGACGGAAAAATGAAGCCTGGTAGAACCAACAGGTCTATGAACATCAGGCGCAGATTTTTTTATCAACAAGTCAGGAGGATGAAACCTTATACACCTCGATGTTCATCCTGCCAAGACAAAGAGGGAAATCTGATTTCCAGCCAATATGCCCAGAGCTATAGGTTGAGTATTTTGATGAACTGCTCAACAACCAAAATATCGGCGAGTTGGAGGTCCCGCTAACTGAAGACGACGGAGAAATGCTGCCACCGTCAAGCATAGAAGAAACAGTCCGTGCAATCCACCAACTTAAAACCATAAGTCTCCAGGAACCCAATGGAAATACAGCGGAATTAGTTAAATATGGAGGCGACCACAAGCATGAAGCAGTTCATAAACTGTACATAAAAAGGGGGATACTACGCATGCGTCCTCTTTAACTTAGCCCTCGAGAAAGTGATCCGTGATGCCGAGGTAAATGCAAGAGGTACGATCTTCTTTAAGTCCACCCAACTACTGGCCTATGCTGACAATATCGACATCATGGGAAGAACCACCCGAGACGTACAAACTGCCTTCATCCAGATCGAGCAGGCGGCGATTGTCGCGAGATCTTGGGCTGCACATCAATGAAGGCAAAACAAAGTAAATGGTGGCAACGTCAGCACCGAAAATCTACCAACCAACAACATCAAACCGCACTGGTCAAATAGGAAGAATAAGGATAGGAGAATACAACTTTGAGACCGTTGATAATTTCTCCAATCTAGGGTCGAAAATTACAACCGATAACAGCTACGATGATGAAATCCGCGCACGATTGTTGTCAGCCAACAGAGCCTATTTCAGCTTACAAAAATAGCCATAGGGTCAAAGCTCTTACTGTACAAGACAATGATCTTGCCAGTCCTCATGTATTCCTCAGTGACTTGGGTTCTTAGCAAGAAAAATTGCGAACTCTTGGCCGCGTTCGAGAGAAAAATCCTCCGAAGAATTTTTGGCACCCTACATGAGGATGGATGATTCCGTAGCATACATAACGACGAAATATATGAGCGATACCATGACCGTCCGGTTATGGATAAAATCCGGTTTAATAGGTTACGGTGGGCGGGTCACTTAATCCGTATGGATGAAAGTCTATAAGGGCAATATCTATGGTAGAAAAAGAAGACGAGGCAGACCCTGCCTAAGATGGAGCAATGGCGTAGGCCAGGACGCTAGACAGCTTTTAGGGATATCGCATTGATGGACCTCGGCGCAAAACCAGGATGTCTGTAGTTCCTTATTAAGGCAGGCCTAGACCGGATAACCGGTTGTTGCCCCGTTAATGATGATGATGATACTATGCAGTGCAACAATTATAGAGGTATCACGTTGCTGAGTACTATCTTAAAATATTCTCCATTATCTTGCTAGGCCGGATAGCCTCATACGCCCAGAACATCATTGACCCATACCAACCCCATACCCATACCAGCCTTCACTCTAGGCAAATCAGCAACAGATCAGATTTTCTCTGTGCGGCAAGTAATGGGAAAACTGTTGTTATATGGAGATCAGTTACACCATCTTTTCATCGATTTTAAAGCCACCTATAACAGCATAGCCAGGGTAAAACTTTACACGGGCATGAGAGAATTCGGTATCCCGACGAAATTGATAAGGCTGATTAGGCTGACGCTGACCAGTGTGCGTGGCAAGATAAAAGCAGCAGAATCACTCTCGAGATCATTCAACATCAACATCCAGATCGAGCATGCGGCGATTGGAGCGAGATCTCGTACTGCACATTAATGAAGGCAATACGAAGTACATTGTGGCAACATCAGCGCCAAAAACCAACGAACCAACAACATCGAATCGCACTGGTCAAAGGAAAACAATAAAGATAGGAGATTACAACTTGAAAATTTCTCCTATCTAGGGTCGAAAATCACAACCAATAACAACTATGACGATGAAATCCGCGCACAATTGGCTGCCAACAGAGCTTATTTCAGCTTACAAAACCTGTTTGGCTCGAAACGCCTCATAAGGTCAAAACTCTTACTGAACAAGACTATGATCTTGCCAGTCCTTATGTATTCGTCGGAGCCCTGGGTTCTTAGCAAAATTGGTGGACCTCGGCGCAAAACCAAGATGTCTGGAGTTCTTTATTAAGGCAGGCCTAGACGGTACCGGTTGTTGCGCCATTGATGATGATAACACCTTCTTGGCCGGTTTCGGGACCCGAACTCGTTTCGGAGCCGAAAAACCAGATTCACACCACTCTTTAGCCTCTTGTTTTGATTCAGGATCATGGTGATAGACCCAAGTCTCATCCATAGTGATGAATCGACCCTTATCCTTTCGAAAACACTCGAAATGTTGCTAAGAAAGTCGCATTCGAATGTGTTTTTTTTTTTCATTGTTAGCGAATGCGGCACCCATTGTGCACACAGCCTTTTCAAACCCAATAGAGCCAAAACATTGGTTACACTGCCCAATGAGATGCTTAGGACTTGCACTAAGTCTCTTTCAGTCAATCGAAGATTTTCCTATGCCATATTTGTTATGTTGTTACTGTTTTTGGACGTCCTTGACGTGGATCGTCTTCAAGGCTTCTATGACCACGTTTAAATTTAGCAACCCATCTTTCTACTATACCACAATAATTGAAGGCGAAGAGTTCATACACACTTTCAACATTCGTTCATAAATTTCATTTGCTTTTAAACCTTCTAAAAATAAAAATCCAATCAACTGTGACACGTCGATACTAAATGGCTTGTAAACAAAAAATGAATTGACAGATTGAAATGAAACTTCACATACATTCATATGAAGAGTGTCCCAATATCACAAAGAAAAGAAGGCTAGTATTGAACACCCTGGTATCGCTGGAACTCCCGGTCAAGTTGGAGCAAGCGAGCATCGCTACCGTTATCAAGGAGCGTGCGTACATTCCAGAAATCAATCATAGTCCGTTTTCGAGGTCAGGTAGGTCAGTCTCTATCGGAGCCGTTGTTGACGTTTCGGTAGCAGTAGTTTCAAAAGTTGCAGGTTGCTAGTCCACAAATTTTTATCTATTTTAGTCGCCTCTTACAACAAGCAGGGAATGCTTTGGGTGTATTTTTAAGCCCCAACTCACCGGGCCAATGGACGCATCAGACATCAGATCGTTGGTGCAAGAATCGAGTACAATGAACCACTAGGGTTTGAGTGCTCAGAGGCTGCCCTTCACCTCATACACACACATCTGGATTAGAAGTTTTTTTTTCAATTTATGCCTTTAGCTTTGTGACTTAAAAAAGTCAGAGAGGGACACTACCGGAAAGGTAGCTTGTTGTTCCATTCCCGGCTTGTTATATATTTCATACATGGTCATACGCAATCAAATTCGATATGAACTTCTTTTATAAATTATTAAAATATAAACATAGTTTCAAGAGCATTATTACGAAATTAATTTGCGCTGAATTCTTTCTCATACCTTAATAGTTTAAGCTCTCGTTTGTAAGCGATTTAATACTGGTCCGCATCTATTTCCCGAGAATACATACGTTTTGGAAGATATAATAAAATTTTTCTCAGACGTTGAATTTTTTGTAACCGTAGATTTCGAATTCGATATTCGATATTCGAAAACCAGCGGCTAAAAGTTACAGAATCTCACTTCACTCAACCTGCTCGTCACCGCTGTAACCACTTGACGTTTATGATAAAGTGATATGTCAACCTTACTTCATACGAAAGTATATTTGTGAACATTAGATTCGGTGAATTTTCTCGCTGCTGCTTAAATATTCCGAAAAAAAGTAAATTAAACCTTAGTCAAAAATGTCCCGTGAGGAAAAACAACTTGAAATGCTCCTTGAATCAGTCCTGAGTCGACTGAACGATCTAAAACTTTCCATTGGCGCAATGATACACAAATTGGAGACCGAGTACGAAACCATCAACTGGCCGACGTTTCTTGATAATTTCGCTTTGATTTCAAGTCATGTAGGTTGTCATTTATGTTGTTTTACTTTCTTCTAATATTATTTGTTAATTGCAGCTCACAGGTTTGTCGAAAATTCTGGCCAAGGAACTTGGTCCGCCGCTTAGAAATCTGACCGTGCTTCCGTTGCATCTTTCGCCGGAACGCGACGAAAGTTTGTGGCAGTTAACCGAGGGCCGGGTGCCGGTCTTTTCGCACGACATCGTTCCTGACTATCTGCGGACTAAACCTGAACCGGCGGCTGAACAAAGAATGCTTCAGCATGAACAGAAGGTAAATCTACGTCGCCTATGAATGAGGAACGGAGAAAACCCTCCAAAAAGTGGGCGGCATCGGTGCACATCTCCCTGGAAAGAATAACGCTTTTCTCCTCTTCTCAAAAAATCCATCCTCCAAGTTTTGTATCGCTCGCAAATAAGTACTGCGTTAGAAATATGGAAACCTTTTATTATTATTCTGTTAAGGGAAAGTCGCACCGCGTCCTTGAAGAACTATTGTGCCCTTTTTACTGGTTACAGTGTACCTCTTGATCATAGTATCTCAAGCAGGCCTGTAACCGTTAGGAACTTTAGTATGTTCCCCACTTCCAGATGTTTCAGCTTTGCATCTGGTATTAAGTGTTCTCCCAGATGTATCGACCTACTTTGCACAAATGCCGGACACTGTCCCAGGACGTGCATAGAGGTTTCGTCCTCCTCACAAAACCTGCAGGCAGTGTTCGTAGATATCCCTAGCTTCCCTAGGTGGTAGTTCAGCCGACAATGATCAGTTAGAATTCCCACTTTTAATATCTAGTTTAATGTTTGCAATGCGTGCATTCCTACATTCTCCACTTTTTCACAAGAAATATGTGCTTGTCGATAACGCACTAAATTATTCCAGGCGAGCAATTTATCAGCAGAAGCTGCCATGAAGCAAGTTACACAATACAACAAAGTCGTGTCTCACATCGCGGAGATGGTGAGTAAAACGCGCGAGGAGTGGGAGATAGAGTCGTCGGCGCGATCAGGTATGTACAATTTTTTGTGCTTTAGTGAGCCAGACACAATACTCAAACCAATCACCGTAGGCGTACAGCAAACAAGTAGCATGACAGACACACAGGCACTCGTAGCGGCGGTCGGCATGGGGAAGGGCCTTAAGGTGACCATGCCTGTATCTGTGCCGGGCTCCGCTCCCTCAGGAGGTCTCATGGTGCCGCCAACCATTCGCCCACCAACGCAGATGAGCTCTGTCAGCCCGTCGGGGGTGAACCCGCTCGGCAAGGCACCTTCTTCGATTAAAACCAACATCAAATCTGCTTCACAAATTCACCCATTCAACCAGCGATGATTGTGTCCACGGCGGGTGCGGGTGGAACTTTGTGATATAAAATGTTATTTTTAAGGTTCTGTATGAGTAAATAGTATATTTAAGGAGTAATTTGTACGTTTGCTAAGATAATACACGATAGTGTCAATTGATTAGAAGCTGCCCGTCTTTCCTTTGGTTCTCTTGAAAATAAAGGCCCAACATTTCAGTCATTGCCTCGCCTATTATAAAAATGAATTAGCGCGCCCCCATGTAGAATTCTGAACATTTAAGTGTTCAATACAACATATTCGCAGGTTCCATACGAGACAACTAAATTGGAATTTCGACAACTACATCGCGGCGCAGGGCCGCCCCGGCTCGTGTCACGTATTCTTTTGATTATAACCCTACAAGTCCCAGTGCCATAGCCGCGAAACGATCAAGCTATCATTGCACGAAAAATCAGTCCAGCTGTCTTTTCTATTATTTTGGTTGTAGACAAAGGCAGCTCCCTTTTTCCGCTAACGCTATTCTCCGTTCTCGCGGTGTGTTTCGGTAAAATATTAATTAAAACTCATCCAAAAACTGTTTTCCCCTCCTCTGTATACTTAATGGATTGTCTTGAAAATTAGCTCCTGCATTCTGAGTCGAAAGGAATATTAGTTGTGACTTTGAGGACGATGTTTGATTGTTATTTGATGTGAACAATTTGTTTTCTTCGTGCTAAAACAAAAACAGCACAGCGGATTGGCTCATAGTGCACAGCAGACCTTCAACACAACTTTCAACTGAGGTGACTCCAATTTATTCTCTTTTAATTTACTACGGGTTACTAACTGTTTTTCTTACACTAATTCAGATCGCCGCCTGCCAAACAAAACAGTTAAATTAAAAATGGCTTTTTATTCAGTTCGCATTGACGACAACGGCAAGGAAATCGAAACCACTCGACAAACTTACAGGAAATTCTTTAACGACACATGTGGGGATGCAGCAAGTGTCAAAGGGACCGATCAAGACTTCCAAGCGAGACAAACATGCCGTTCGCCGATTAACACTTTTAAAACAGTGAGGTAATGAGAAATTAACCGTTTTTAGTTTTCTTTTGAATATTGAGGCTTATTAAAGCAGTGAGCCATTTGGAAGCTTATATTGATCGAAATTACATCAAACAATGTTTCCCGGTTGCTGGTAATGCATTTCAACTTCAACGTACGACTTCCCTACTTTTTCTTCGTTCATAAGCGATGTCGCGTCGTCATGATCGTTTGTGCCATTTTATTTTATCGAAGGCCTAATATGGACTTAATCGCGAGGCCTTCAAATAATCATCCAACGTATCAAGCCACCGTTGTTTCGGCCGGCCTTTTGCAGCTTATCTTCGAACTATTTGACCACACCATCGAAGACGCCTCGCAATTTTTCCACGATCGCGAATATCCTCATTTCGAATGTGATCAAGGCGCGTTACGCTAATAACATCTTCGTCTCCATTATCTTAAGACGTCGTTCATTGCCTTTTATAGTCGGACAACACTCAGAACCCTTTTTTTGGAGTAAGGTATGTAAAAACGTTTACGTACAAAGTGTTGAATTCCCGTAACAGTACGCTGTTGGTCTACCAACTAAACACCTGGTTTTCATGAGAGAACTAATCTGGAACGTCTTGACATATAACTTCGGGTTAGCCCTCCCGCTCTCCCTGCTTCGGGAGCCTTCAAATCAAGGAATTCCCTTCGCCAACTGAAGGGGAGGAGGGGAAGGGAGTTATTATTCAGGGAATCCCTTGTCATCCGGTCCCTCCACCGGTCGAGCTCAATGTTCTTCGCAATAAGAAGAACCCAAACATAATGCACAACACAACTCCAGATGCCACCGTTCCTCAGCATCTCTTTTGTGTGTCTTGTCTTGTCTACCCTGTGTCTCCATAAAGGTGCTGACGAAAGCCATCCCACCTTTCACAAAAGAAAAAAAGTATGTTCAGCATCTTCCGCTATTTCATTGCAGAATACACAATCAGGAGATCGCGCCTTCCCAATCCTGTGCAGGTAAGACTGAAAACTTCCATGCCCACTTAGAAGTTGGATAAGGAAGTAATCGATCTTACCATGCTTTCGGTTCAACCACGGATCTAAATTGTCGATGAGCCGCGCATTCCGCTCATTTTGCCAAGAAAGTAGCAACTCGATAAGGATGCGTTGCGGTTCTTCAAAGGCGGTTGCAGATAACTTTACGCCCCTGAGCAAGGAGAGCAATGGGGATCACTCTCACCATCAACATCACTGCCGGTTTCGAGGCAGTGCTATAAACAGACGCCACTTGCAAAATTGTTCATCTCTGCGCTTGAGCAAGGCGCTTAAGATGCCCCTCCTTGTCAAGACCATCCACGCCATAGAGCAGAACAGACTTTGTTGCTCCCAGTTTCCTAGTAGATATAGGGCGCCCAGCATTCGACTCAAAGTCGAGATTCCAATTGTAGCCCTGCTTCCTGTTGCTTTAATTTGAAGCATTGACTCTATAATCAACTTGCCGATCGATATGGGAATATGGTCAAGATGACTACCTGGGTTTTTTTCCAGCGCATGGTACAAACCATGAGCGGTCATCCATCCACTTACCGTCGCATCAATATGCCAAGTCTGCTTTGTGCCTGTTCAAATGTGCGTTCGGCAACAGGTACCACAACGTCGTCTGCATAACTAGTATATCGAATTCTAGCTAACTATCGTATGAAGCGTTTTAGGGGTCCAGCCGTAGGATGGATCGCTGTGCTACCCCCGACGTGATCACCTTCCTCCTCTGGCCCTCTAGCGCCTAATAGAACTGGGAGTGATCTATCAGATATTCCCTGAATATCCGCGGGAGGTAGCTTGGCACGTGGAATGAGTTTTCCAATGTGCCTAGCATATCTGTCCATCTTACGGAATTGAAGGCATTTCTGACATCAAGCGTTATGAAAAGCACTATTCGTCGAAATCGGTGGTTATATGCTTTGACTCGATGAACCGCATCCACGACCTCCATAACAGCATCCACCCTGGTACTCTCTGTTCTAAGCTCGAACTGCCTTGGGGATAAGTCCCCAGTAACGCAAATCGCTCAGCGAGTCTGCTCTTTCCGGCCATGTCAAGCGATCAGTATGCAGACGAAACACCAGTTATCCACCAGGTATCCGCCGAGATACCACCGGAACCCAGCGCCTTCTTGTTTCTCATGGTGAGAACCGCTTCTTCAAGCTTTCTTATTGTGAAACATCACCCCGTACGTGATATCTGGGGAATAATGCCCGTATAATGTGGTCCAACTGGTCGGTACTTAGTATGTAGGACTTCCACAGAGCCCCGATTTTCCGGGTGACAAGTTTGTACCCAAGTCCCCAAGATTCCTCATTCATCTCGTTGATCAGGTTCTGCCAGCCGCGAATTTTTCCTTTATTTATCGCACTGCGGAGTCTCCTTTTTGCTGCTCTATACTCTGCCTTTATGGCGCATGCCTCCTCCCTGGCGTGTAAATGTTGTGCCAAACCGCGTAGCTTATGACACTCTCTCCGTAATTCGGCAATTTCTGCCGTCCACCAGTACATAGCAAGTTTATTACGGCTGGGGCCCATCCGGGGCATGGAAGCCTCACGCGCGGTCCATCACTGAGTCTACGACAGTGTCAGCTGCAACGCTACCAACCCCCGAAGCGCCCTTCGGCGCAACTCTGCCTGCTCCAAATGCTTCGACGAACTTGCCAATGTTCACCCTTGCGATATCCCACACGCAGGAGGAGCGCCGCGTCGGTGCTGTACTACTGATCACTTGCCGAGGAGTCTTCCAGGACTCGTCACCCATCCACCAATGGTGCCAGAGATTCTGACGCCAAAGTGATGTCAGAGATGCTTCCTTCGCAGCCTGGGCGCCGAAACGTTGGCATAGATCCGGTATTTAAAACTACGAGCCCAGTTCTCGCCGCCATTTCCAGGATCCGTTGCCCCCTGGAGTCCCGCTGGGGCATACGCCACACAAGGGTGCTAGCACTAAAATCACCGCCTATCAGGATTCGCCCCTCCGTGCTGGAAATAGTGTCCTCCAGGGTATCAAGCCGGCGCCAAAAATCCGGCATCGTTTCATTCAGCGTCAGGTAAACGCTAAAAAACATTATCGCTGCACACCGAATCCAGACAAACCTATTCCCTCGGCAAGACGAAGACGAAATCGAACGTCGTCCCGAAACCAGATGGCAGCGGTACCCGATAAGTCGAGATGCCAGCCGGATCTTTGTTCCGGCATTGCTGGCTTATTAGCACTAGATCAGCCTTTACCTCCGCATTGAGCTGCGCTAGCAGCTGATAAGCGGTTGCACGCTGGTGCATGTTAATTTGTAGGTCGCGGATCATGCTAGTCGCGCTCTAGTCTTTTTTAGTTCCGCCCTAAAGATGGGACACCGTCCCATGTCCCTTCGGAAAGATAGAGGGCGACAGGATGGACGCCATTACGATAAATTTTAGATTTGATACGTTCGTTGACACGTCGATCCCAAAGAACCCCAGTTATGGAACGCCACTTCATGTATCATAGCTTAAACCGATATATTTAAATTGCTCAGTTCTGGGCAGGTCATCGCCAATGATAGTGCCTGTTTCTGCGGATGATGGATGGACTTTGTCTCCCTGAGATGAGGGGTACTACCCTTCAACTCTCCGAAGAAGTGAAATATCTGGGGATCACTCTAGATAAAAAACTTCTTTAGACCAAACATGTAGAGGTAAAGATGAAACGAGCTCTCACAGCTTATGGGCTGTGCAGACGGACCTTTGCCTCGACATGGGGACTCAGGCCTCATGTGGTAATGTGGATATACGTTGCCATCATTAGGCCGATGTTCGTATATGCATCCGTAGTGTGGTGGGTTAAGGTGAGACAAAAAGGTTTTCACCGTAAACTAGCCGCACTGCAAAGAACTGTTTGTCTGGGTATCACTGGTACCATGAGCACGACATCCGGCGCAGCTCTGAATGCACTACTCAATTTGCAGCCACTGGATATATTTATTCAAAGCACTGCAATGAGAGCAGCTCATAGGCTAATTCGATTAGATCTATGGGAAAACAACGGATGTGGGGGGCACAGAGCATTGGAACAGTTACTGGGAGGACTGAATCCAGTTCTTACAATGCCTTCCGATTCTCGTGTCCCCATACATCTGTTTGGTAGAAGATATGTAGTTACCCTGAAGCGTAGAGAGCACTGGGAAGACCCAGAGGAATGCGTAGCGGGATATACGGAAGTCTTCTACACCGATGGCTCAAAAACAGAAGAGGGTTCTGGAGCCGGAGTCTACCTCTCGAATAAAAACGAGAAGTGAGCTTTTCCTTTGGGACAATATGCAACGGTTTTTCAAGCCGAAGTTTATGCGATCCTAAGGGTGGCAAACTGGGTGATTGACGAGCGGTTGAAGGGCAGGCGCATCGCAATCTGCAGTGACAGTCAAGCTGCACTGAGGGCATTGAGCAGTCCTTTGATTACCTCGAAAATCGTTCAGGAATGCAGAAACCGTTTGAACTCTATGTCTAGATTCAATACGGTGGAACTACTCTGGGTACCTGGTCACTGTGGCATAGAGGGAAATGAAATCTTGGACGCTTTAGCAAAAGAGGGGTCAATCTCCCCTATGCAGGGACCGGAGCCAGCAATTGGGGTATCAGTAGCATTGACTAAATCTGTTTTCAAAAACTGGGAACAAGTTTCCCATAATGACAGGTGGCAGAGCCTAAATGCTGCTCGACACACCAAACTTTTCCTGCCTGAACCCAGCATACGTACCGCAAAGTTTATCCTGTCGAAAAGCAGGAGGACCTGCAGGTGTATTGTGGGCATTCTGACAGGCCATAATTCACTAGCTGGGCATATGTTCAGAATAGGAATTACCGAAAATGATACGTGTCCCTCCTGTAATGAGGAAGCGGAATCCACGGAGCATTTCCTATGTGAATGCCCCGCCTATGGACGCATCAGGCATCAGATCTTTGGTGCCGATGTTCTCCAATTGCGACGGGTAGCATCACATCCACTGACGGAAATCCTGCGATACGTTAACGAATCCGGAATATTCCGTTAGACGGGGGTGGCGAGTACAATGGGCCAACACGGCCTGAGTGCTCAGAAGCTGTAGCTTCTCCCCCACCATACACACACACACACACACACGCCTGTTTCTGTGTTCGTTAATGCCAGCTTTTGAAAATTTGATATAAATCTCCCTCGCTATCCCAAGTGTCTAGTTTGTCGTATAGATCTTTGTAATAGACCGCTCGGGTAACAGCGATCGCTCTCTTTGCTTCGAAAAACATGTGCTAGAGGCGTTTCTTTTCATGGCCCTTCATTTGAACATCGTCATTCCAATGCCAAATATTTCGGTTGATGAACTTCTTACCTGGCTTGGTGACCCCGAAAGTTGCATGGGATCGTATCTTCAAGTTAGTTTCACGATTCTTTCACATTCGTTGATAATCGCAAAAGTAAAATCATTTCTTCTTTCTTCTCACGAAATCGCCACCATTCAATGGGCCGGCCGGCTCCACGACGCTGTTCTATCGGTGGTTTGATTCGCAAAACGGCAATCGATCTTATGAGAATATAATCGATTTGCATTTTACTATTCTCACTGTAAAATGGAGGAAGATGAGACAATCGTTTGATGAACAATGTATTCATCATTATAAGGTCATGGGTGCCCGCAAAGTCGAGTATACGCTCGCCACCCCCATTCCGACGTTAAAGTCGCCTGCAATGATGATATAGTCATCAAGCTACACGTTACAGGTTTTTACATCGAGAAGTTGCCAGAAGGCATCCTTCTTGTCAGTGGTGCGTACGCGATGAAGAAGTCGATAGTGTGATCAACTGATATAATAGTGAACTTCACCAACCGCTCATCAAACCATTTAACTTTTTTCAATGGCATCACGGAAAGCCCGACAATACTAACACCGTATTGAGTGTGTGGGCTACCAAAATAGAGAAGTTTATAACCATTTTTACGGCGTTTGCGCTGTACGTCGCAGCTTTTGGCAACAGATCATTGTGTTTCTTGCAGAGCGCAGATGTCAATGCGCCTTTGCCGAAGGGCTCTTGCAAAGAACTCGCAAGAGACTTTCCAGTAAGGGTGCCAATATTTAGCCTGCAGGCACGTATTTGATTTGCTCGGACTAATTTACTTACGTCCTGATACCGTCCATGCGTCAAGAACCCTTGCCCATTTCTCGACAGGATCGGACCCCGTCCTGCCGCATCGACTGAGGTGAACGCTCTGACATTACTAGACGACCGGATGGGCATATAAACAGAAAAATGTCATAATATGGCCAAGTACAAGATATCGACTTTTAAACAGTTATTTTTTGCATAAGGTAAAATCACACATCAATTTTCGAAAAGCAGGATCAATCTCTTCGGTATCTGCAAAAGCAGAACACGTACTATTCAAAAAAGTAGAATCAGCAGGACAAAGCCAAAAACACCTTTGAAAAAAATATGTAGGAAAAAAATTGTGTCAAAACATCGCTCTTTAAAAATTGAGTAAAGAATACACTTCCGGCAAATGAAAAACTTTCACTAACACCTAAGTATGATGAAAAGAAATCATACCTAGAAACGGCTACCCGAAAATCAAAGTTGTTTCAATTAAAGGCAGTTTCTAAGAAATAAGGTTTCGGCCGGCTAGATTTTATCGATCCAAGTGCGTCGGAAGAAACAACGCTTTCTAGATATACAAACTGTCCGATGATGTGTTTTGCTGATTAATGCAAACAGAGCGGGTACGATTATTATTATGCGTTTTAAAAAGTTTTGAGATGAAAGGGTTTTATAAGATAGAATTGTGGAATCTCCTTTCTGTAATATCATTTAACCGTTTCATTGTACTAAATGGTGTAGTGTAGTGTTCACAGGAAAAATAGAATTAAATTTCAGGTTTGGCGATCTCTAAGAAGTCAGCTAGTTCATTTAATTTGGGTTTATTTAGGTTCGTAAATACGTCTTTAGTTCTTTCACAGTTATGGAAAATTTGTAAGTTATTATGAGCGATCGAGACATTCAGGCATTGGAAAATGATGTGATTATTAGCTTCAATCCAGCCCTATGAACTGGGGCTATGAATATACTCTCCCTGCTTGTAAGAGGCGACCAAAAGGGATAGAAATTTGTGGGCTAGCAACCTTCAAATTTTGAAAACTTTATTGCTACCGAAATTCAACAGCCTTGGATAGGGACAAATGGTTTCTGACGGCTATGGCTTGACCTGAGGGCTGAGTTCTGATTGACTCCTGGGAGCGATGGCGGGGGTGACGCGCTCCAACTCCGATTCCGAGCGAAATCCCGGGAAGTTCAGCGTAGTGTGCGCCGTAACAGAAGAAAATTCGCTATTACGCTGCACTCAAACGAAGTAAAGTCGCTGGGCTTGACGGTCTGTACCTGCAGATTTGCTACTTCTACTCACCGCCGTCGTAAAGATAACTAAAATAATCCTGTACCGCATCAAAGAACACCTCGCTTGACCGACAGCGAATCGGTTTCCGCTTAAGATCCTCCTACATTGACCACATCAATGTCTTACGGATCATTTTGGAACAATGCGCCAAGCTTGGATCTTCAATTCACCTGCTTTTCATCAATTTCGAGAAAACTTTCGAAAATATGAACAGGAAGTGTATCTGGAGTGTTCTATGTAGGTGGGGCATTCCAGGGAAACTAATAGCGACATATGATGGCGCAGAATGTTACGTGCTACACCGAGGTAAAATGTCGTCGGATTTTGAGGCCCGAAGCGGAGTCCACCAGGGTTGCATCCTGTCACCGATATTATTTCTTCTTGTTATCGATGACGTTCTTCATGCTGCCTTGTCCGGAGAACGTGGACGAGTTCAATTGACAATGACGTCTTTCCTCAAACGCCCCGACGCGCTGGTGATGACATCTATTTACTCTCTCATCAGGTCATGGACCTTGGCCGAATGGCTCTGGATTTGGTAAGACAGGTAAGTTGAGTTGGACTGAAGATAAACAGGAACAAAACCAATGGAAACTTGTTAGCACTGATGAAAGGAACAAGTGGTTCCCGAAATATCGGTATTTGCAAAACCAATATTCTCAACCTGACAGGTCATCGCACTCTGCATATCTGCATTAATGAATAGAGCATCGAAGGCGTTGATCAATTTATATACAGTGGAATTCCGAAAATTCGTTTTCGACGATTCAGACAAGTTACCAGCTCCTACAGTTAATTTTGCTTTGTAATCCTGGTATTTGGTAATCCCGATTATTCGTACCGAATCATCAGTCCCTTGACGAAAGGATTTATCCCGAACCCAGCGGTACCCGATAAGTCGAGATGTCATGAAGCCTAGTCCCTGTTCCGGTATTGCTCGTTGATAAGCACTACATCAGCGTTTATCTCCGCAGCGAATTGTCAGCAACTGGTGAGCGGTTGCATTCTAGTGAAAGTTAACTTGTAGGATGCAAATCATGCTAGTCCCCTCGAGCATTCACAGAAGTGATACCTATCCGGGCATTGGTTACCTCTGGACATTCACACTTTATGGCCTCCTCCACTTCCACCTTTTTTGTAAAACAGTCAAAATCTCGGATATCTAGTAAAAACGAGAGGCTTCTTCCGCACTGTCCCCTTAACTGTTTCGAAGAACGTATTCTTGCGAGTCGTCTTCTCGCCTAGTTCGACGAGGATTCCGCCACCCTTTGTTTTCCGTATAGAAGACACTTTTGTTCCATTGTCTTCGGGTTTCATCCTGTAGCATATTTCACTAAAGATTTCCGCAAATGTCTTTCCTTTTGTCGGCTTAATGAGCAGAGCTGATACAAATCAACCTCAACCGCTGCGCTATACTTGCCGAGTATGAACAGATGCTGATCGCTTTTGTTCTGAACGCGAGAGAACGTTAGCCCAAAATCGTAGCAGGGGATTTTAACGTGCGGGTTCTTGAATGAGACAACCGGACAACGAATGTGAAAGGACGTATTCTATTCGAAACATGCGAATGTTGGAACCTCATACATTTTCAGAGGAAGGGACCAACCTTTTCGGTAACACCTTCGAGGCGTGCCTAAAAAAACAAATATTCCCTACTCACTTAAAAAAGCAACAGGTTGGCCTAATAAGCCAACTGGAGATCCGGCATCATATCAGATAAAATTAAGAAGATGATGAAAAGAGTCATTTACAACAGACTGCTACCCATTGTGGAAAGCAACAATAGTTTTTCAGAGTGTCAGTATGCGTTTCGGTGCATCCACTCTACGGTGGGTGCAATAAGCATAACGGCGATTCTGTAAAAGAAGCTCTCAGTTCTGGCTGCTGCTGTGCTGGCTTATTATTGGATGTCAAAAACGTATCAGAGCCCCAAAGAGTACACCGTGGCAGCGGGGATACCACATGGCTCGATGATAGGTCCCCTGCTGTAGAATGTCGTGTGTAGTTGTTATAGCAATGCACCTAGAGGATGTGATCTACGCGACACAGACATTAAGACTGGTAAAGACCTGGGCTGACCTTGGAGAGTAAGAGAGCGGAAACGGTCTGAATAACGAACCGTACAAAGAAGAATACTGTGGAAGTGGAAGTCGATGGAGCTACAGTCTTCTCAAAGCGGGCATCAAATATCTGGAGATGGTGATTGATACCAGGTTGAGCTTTAGAGAGCACCTAAATTATGCATGGAAACTTTCCGAGAAGGAAGCAAGTGCGATTTACCGGCTGAGGGTTTAAATGTTTGCAACACTTTTAAAACCACATCAGATTAAGCAGTACTGGCAATTGTGGGCATTCGACATTCTGGCGAAAGAAATGAATATATTGCACTATACTAGAAGGCCATAGTTGTACTATATGATCTCTGGTAGCGCAGATGGTATGAATCCACAAAGGACCCCTGGGCGCACAGGTTTATTCTCAACATTAAGGTATGTCTTGAGCAAAAACACGGGGAGATCCACTACCACATAATCCAGTTTTTCACAGAACACGGTGGTCGCTACAATGTCTTGATTCGCCTTGGGTGGATGATTCGTCGACCTGTCCTGGATGCAGTGGCATAGCGGAAGATCCAGAGCATTTGATGTTTCACTGCTAAGATTGAAGAAGAACTTGGCTTATGGTTCCCTCGTAAAAATACAGGAGTTGCTGAAGGGAGAAAGAAGGATGAAAACAGAAAGGAATAGAAACACGAGTGCCAAAAGGCAAATCCACCCCGCGACGTAATATCGAAATGGTGGTCCCGAGGAGTTGCGGCTAGAGATACCAGGCATAGTTTTTAGTGGGTGGGAATCCTACACATGCCCTTTATACTTCCCGACCTTCAGGAAGCTAAGTTGGAGCGGACGTGTCATTGGAAGATGTTTGCAACTCCGTGTACGAACAAAAGAAAACATGCGCAGGTTACCTCATGGAAAACCTATTGTACGTTCTGCATCCTATCATTCATTCCTGCTAGGACTTTTAAGATAATAATAATAATCGTTGGCACAACAATCCATATTGGATCAGGGCCT
This sequence comes from Hermetia illucens, assembly GCF_905115235.1. Lineage (NCBI taxonomy): Eukaryota > Metazoa > Arthropoda > Insecta > Diptera > Stratiomyidae > Hermetia > Hermetia illucens. The sequence goes on along the minus strand of NC_051853.1, from coordinate 91,923,424 downwards.
TGAAGTCTGTTAGAGCACTTCATTCAAGACCGTAACGGTACACTACAGAACACTGTACACACACTGAACACACTGAGTGGTCAGCATTACGCTCGCCCGAGATTATTACCCTGATTTGACTCAGGTACTCATTCACAGCTGAGTCGACTGGTATCCGACGTCAAATCACGATACAAATCCCACTGCGGCCAGCGAGATTTGAACCGCGACCTTCCGTACGACAGCCTTGTGCTCTAACCACTCAGCTATCCGGACTTTTAAGATAGCCTACACATAAACGAAGGTTTATGTGTGAGTAGTACTACTAGAGATCTAAAGGGAACAAACATTTATTTAAACTAATTTTGCTCGCATTTCATGATTTAATAATTATGATTTGAATAGCAATACAGACCTCAAGCCGCATGGACGAGTGGTCCGAGCCCACCATGTGCTTAATGGCGAGCAGCTCTTTCGGTATAGCCGCGGACCACTTTTTTGATGAATATTATCCATACCCTTGTCGGTTTTTGAATTAAACAAAAAGCTAAACAGATAGCATACCTGTAGCCGCTTTCGGTCTGATGAGATCGCTTCTACCCTGCCTCTGACGAGCCACAAATGGTTGTGGTGTGGTTTGAGTGCATTTATGTATTGGAGGGAGCAAAAAATTGATCGATATACTCCTGAAGTAAGATAATCAGTGGAAACAAAACTTCGACGGAAAGTATGGGATTGCATTGAACCTGACAATCTAGTAAGATCTTAATCTACACGTCGAAAACTGTAATTTGATATAAACCTGATTCATGTATTTGATAATTTAAGATAACATTCAAACCCATAACCAGAAGTGGTCTTATATCTATAACATGCGAGCAAAATTAGCTTAAATAAAAAGGAGCTTCCTGTAGATTTACAGTAGTACCACTCGCACACAACATCTCGTTCGTATATGTTATCCATAAGATCTTCACATAGCCGACTCTCGAATTATATACGCTTATAAGACCACCTTGACTACTGATCTTCACTAACGCAGACCTGCGATTTGGTCGCCAACTAGTTGATCGCTAAAGCAAACCCTCAAAATTGCTGATGAACTTGATGACCGTTGCCTATCTAGCCTGGAAAACTATAAACTATTCAAGGATTGTAAATTGAGTAGTGTAGTCTCATGCTCATGGCGCTGGTAATAACCAAAGTTCAGGGAGGAGTTGTAGTCTGCAATGCCAACGGCGATTTCTTCTATATAATCATTTTTTGTCTTCACAAAAAAATTTCTGCATTCCTATATTTGCTTTGGGCCATTAGATTCTTTAGCAGTTCACGGAAGAGTTGCATATGCTCGGTGAAATGTAACGCAGCGATGCTTTATCGAAGACTGAGCAATCATAGCACTACAAGTATTCTAAACTTAAAAAATACTCAGAAAGGTCAAATTAAAGATTAAGTTTAGGAAATGTTATTAACAGAATATCTACTAAAGCCTAACGATCTTTTTGGTTTCTTTGAAAATATTAATACAAGAATTTTTAAAACGTCCTAGATATGTAAATTCGGCGACATTTATTGAGAAAGATCATGATCCGGTGAAAAAGCAGCAGCTATCTGACCAAGAGGAAGAGCCCAACGAATCCGACGATGTTAATTCAGATACGTTCGATTTTTCTGTCGATGTAAACGAGCAACAATATCAAAGTCATATTGCGACAGATAAATTCAACGAATCTGTTCCGGTTTTAGAGTTGAATTCCAACGAATCCTTCCCATCGAGTAACAACTTAACGTACTCATATCGTCGAGTCTGTGAAGTCACGAAAATCATTCAGAAGCCGGATGCATATAAAGAATGGTTGGATGCAAAACGGTAAGTGATTTGCTTGCTGAAAATTATTATGCTGACATGACTCGCAATATATTCTGCACGTATAAACCTTCCTCTAATAGCCGTGAATGTTATCAAGCGGGCCTTCTATAACCAACCTCCCTTTAATTCACAGAACCGCCCTTATGTACCAACGTGAAATGAAAAAGAAGCGAAAACAGGAAGAAGAGAAAGCTAAAGAAGAACGCAAGCGAATGGCTGAAGAAAAGTTCAACGAATGGCTGGCACGTAAAGCCAAGACCAAAGCAACTGAACAGGCAAAATACCGAACACAACAAACGGCACCGAAAAAAGAATCGCTTACCGATATCAAATATACACTTAAAGTGGATAAACCTGAACCCGAGTCGAATTTTAACGCGTGGCTTGAACAAAAAAAGCAACAAGAGAAAGCGCAAAAGGAGAAAATCAACCAGGACCTCAAGCGAGAAGAAGAACTGAAATCAAAGCGTAAGCAGGAGTCTGCAAATGTTTATGAGAATTGGTTGAAAACTGCACCTCAAAAACCAAAGCCTGTTCCTCTCAATCAAGGATTATTCACGTTGAAAGGTTCTCTTTCACAAATCTACGTGAATCCCGTACCGTGGGTGTCCACTGATCCTGACGACGGTTCGAAATCAATGTAGAGATCATGGGCACAATACCATGATTAGACTGGTATTTCAAACATTTTTGGCCACAGCAGTGTCCCTTCGTCGACTTTTAAATTTCAAGAATATTTCAAGTTTCTTCTTTGTAGGAAAAAGCATAATTCACTAAGTGTATTTATTTTATATTCCGCCTAAATGGGAGATTTGCATAAAATAAAAAAAATCTTGGTCTACACTGAAGGGAGGCGGTTTTTATCATCTATTTACTCTACATCGGACATTGTGGCAAGTGCAACTACCCGCTTCAGTTCTCCTACATATTTCGATTTGATTGAAGTTGATTATTTTCTTGTTGTTTCGTTTGAGTCACGAAGAACAAGTTCAGGCATACCCTCATCCATTAAAGATCAATATTTCTATTGGCTTCAATAATGATGAAAAATTTGCAGCATTCTTCCACGGACTACTAGTCTGAATCCGTTTCATCAATTAACTGACCGATTGTGCGCCGCAAATAATAACCAGATTGTGCAAGGAAAATTCACTAAGTCTATTTTTTCTGAAGGCATCCTAGGTGCACTGGTCTCCAAGCCTATAAGGAATGTAGTCTACGTTTTCGACAACAAAAGATTTTGTTTAGGGAGTGAGGGATCCGAGTGTGCATCCTTTGATGTTGGATCGGACCAAAAGCAGAGCAACTTGCTCCCTATTTTGTTAGCCCGCGGACCCATATTTCCGGACTTAGCACCATACCTCTAAAAGACGAGAGACAAAGAGGACTTACGGTTTCGTCTTTTGTGATTAGATGCATTAGAAGTATACCGAATTTACGTTTTTCAAATTACAAAAAGGAGCGTTAACACCTGCAAATCGCTTGGTTCATGCTGCTTCTATGTCAGAGGTGCAGAGACGTCTGATGAATTACCTTTGCATTGGACGAAACCATAAGACATTTGCGTCCCTAATTTTTTTACGAAAATCTGCTAAGTGGACTTTTTCCTATTAAGCGAATTTGTATTTCGAGGAAGAAAAAGTCAACGGGTGCAATTCATACAGACATAATTAATGCAACAATCCATTAAGTCCCCTCCAATTGCTACGATATTTAAACATTACCACAATTTGAACAGATGTTGATCTTTCAATGTGTGCTGAACTAAACTGACATAACGGCAAATGGACTCGCGACCTTGTTTTTTTTTTTTAATGATGGAAAACATTCTGCAGAGCAATCTAAAAAAATTTTGAAAAATAGCTGCCCCTTTTCAAACGATAAGCAACTTTTGTTACCGATCGACAAGCGTCGACGGATAGATGTCGCGATGCTACACATTAATAAAGGTAAGACGAAGTACATGATTGCAATATCAGCACCAAAACCAAAGAAGCAACAGTATCAAATGGCACTGTTGAAATGAGAACAATAAAGATAGGAGACTATAATATTGAGACCGTTGATAGTTTCTCTTATCTAGCGAACGAAAATCGCAACCGATAACAGCTATGCCGATGAAATCCGCACACGGTTACTGGCAACCAATAGAACTTTGCTGATTATTAGAAGAGGAAAAGAGATGGTGCCCAAATCAAATTAGCTGAAATTCACGGCTTTCTATTCAAAAACAAAATCGATTAAAAATTATAAAATAAAATAATAAACTAAAATTCTATCTCAAATCACTGACGAAATTGCATCACCACTGTGTGCTGAAATGTCTTTCCTACAACCTGAGTCGCTTGTGAATTGTAATGCAGTTACGGATGTCAGATTGCACGGTCAGAAGATCCACTTTCACGTTATTGATTTAAATGACCGAGGAGATCCACCATGGAAAATTCTTCTAGAACGTCGACGCCACTCACTAATAGTAAACAAGTTCCCGGTTACAGTGCAGTTGCACGTCTGTGGGCAAATTCTCCATACAAACTCAGGTTACGGCAACAGTTGCAAGAACATCCAAATATCTTGATATTTTGTGGGCACGACCTCTAAATGTTAAGCGGTTGCGGATCGGTTCGATGTGTACTTAGTTATTTGAAAAGCTTCCAAGCGACTTTAAGTGCCTTCGACAGTTCTCTAAACGAATTCATGCTAGTTAATCCCATTCAAATGTAACAGCCGAAAACGATAAGCGCCGCCATATTGCAAACGGCTGTAATCTGTCGTCAGACAGAACCTTGCCGACGTGGAGCGATCTTTGCCGAACTTAAATCTTCATTGTACATTGAAGCTTGTTTTTGGGCCTTAACTTACGACTAGTTAAATCTCTCACATTAGACTTGTGTCTTTTTCGTTGGAATTGAAACTAAGAAGTCAATTAAGTCACTCATTGCTTTGCAACTTCATAAAAATCATCATTTCAGTTTAAATCTGGTTGCTCCAAGTCATTGATACTTCCTAAAACCTAGGAGGACTACATACGTATGTAACTCAATGACACAATTATGATCACGAGTTTCCGACCGTGATCCGCTTTTACAAAACAAACTATTTCAACTGGGACTCTTCACTTTAATATCTTGGATAAGAGTGCACCCTTTGCTTGCAGTTACATGTCCTTTTAAAGGGTCACGATGCAAGCAATAAAATACACATCTTCTCCTTATTCTTACTTCCTAACAATTATGTATTTACTTAGGTCTAGTGCAATAAAACTAACTTACTTGCTAGCGAGTATTTATTTAGGCATCGTTCTTTGATGATGCCGACATGTGTAGGCGGATGGATGAGGATGAGGTAACTCCTCCCCACTAAATGTAAAGCTCGTCCTCGAGATTTTTTTTTTTTATTGCCCTTATTTCTATGACTTATCAATAAATATAATAATAATTTCTTACACGTAACTTCTTATTTTCCAACTTCTTGGTTTACTAATCGGATATTAATATTTATTATTTTCCTTTCTTTCCCTTTTTTTTTAATTGGAGTCTTTTTCTTGGCAATGTGTTTTTTGCCTTTTATACCTCTGAGGGTGTATCTTTCCAGAATTAGCTTGTATATATCTAGGATCTAGTTTTTTCGCTTTATGGTTCTTAACGAATCTACTGTCATATGCTGTTTCTTTTCTGTCCTTATTTCGTTGTTTTATAGCCTTACTCTTTACCTTTTGTAGTTGTTCATAAATTTGATTATCAGGTACGTTTGTTTCTTTAAAAAAAATGTCTATTGGCTTAAGGCAATGTGTAGAGTGGAATGTGTTATTGTAATAGTTAACACATTCCTCTATAGGGTTATAATCGAGAAGATCTCGGTCTTCAGACTTTTGTCTGAGTAGGTACACTCTCAAATGTTCATTTAAGGATCTATGTGCGATTTCTATGTCAGAATTGCCGGTTTTATGGTATGGGCTACAAAAGTGATACGTTATGTTTTCCTTCTCTAACCATTCTTTAGTTTTTTGTGTGTTTAGTGCGCTTTCATTATCCGAAATAAGGTTTTCGGGTTTTCCTATTTTATTAAAAATTGCTCTTAGCGCGTTGTTAACTGAATCCCATTGTCTGTTTTGGAGTTTCTTTATTGTAAGGAATTTAGAGAATTTGTCTATGCAGGTAATGTATGGTGAGTTTCTATCCCTAAACCAAATATCGATGTGATATATTTCCCTAATTTTTTTGGGCGTTTTAGTCTCTTTAAAAGGCAGTTTATTTGGGTTTCTTTCGTACTTTGCTTGGTTGCAAATGGTACAATTATTTATTTGTTTCGTTATCATCGTTTTAAGGTTCGGAAAGTAATATTTGTCTTTGAGCTGCATATAAGTTTTATTGATACCTACATGGTTGCTAGTTCGATGTATTTTTGCAATTAGTTCCTTTATTTCTATTGGTGTGCAATCACACAAGATTTTATTCGCTTGTACAACTGTTCCCTTTGGATTTGTTTCCTTCCAATTTTTATAATGTTTTTGGAAAATAAGCATAAATTCTTTAGCGTGAAATTTTACACCTGTTGTACCTTGTGTTGGTACATGGTTTTGTAAAATGTATTTTGCATTCTTGTCGTCGAAATTTTCGAATTGGAATGTAAGTCTAATTTTATTGTGGTGTTTTTCTCTTTTGACTTGATTACTCGTTCCCCTCTTTATTATGATTTGCCTCTTGTAAGCGTTAATGGGCTTTTCTGATATGAAGATATAATTATTATTATCTTCAAAGGCAGTATGTTGTGTGGCTAACGATTCGTTTTCGTTATTATTGAGTGCGTGTATTTCAACTCGCGACAATGCGTCTGCAACGAAATTATCTCTGCCTTTGATATGTTTGATGTTGAAATCATATTCTAAAAGCTTCAACTTCCACCTTTGGAGTTTTGAATTATCCTCTTGAATATTTTCCAAAAACGTAAGTGGCTTATGATCCGTTTGTAAGGTGAATTTTCTGCCAAACAAATATGGTCTAAAATAAGATGTTGCCCATACTATTGCTAGCAACTCTTTTTCAATGGTCGAGTATCTAGTTTCATGAGCGTTCAACGTTCTACTAGCAAAGGAGATGGGTCTTCCCTCTTGGGACAAAACTGCTCCTATTGCGAAATTGGAAGCATCTGTAGTCAGTGTAAAATGTTTGCTAAAGTCTGGATGCCTTAGTATTGGATCGTTCATTAGATATAATTTAAGTGTCTGGAAGGCTTCTTTATATTCTTGTTCATCGGGGTTAATAGTGGAGTCTTTTTTCAATTGTGTAGTTAGAGGCTTTGCTATTTTTGCAAAGTCTTTTATGAACTTTCTATAGAAACCAGTTAAACCGAGAAACGATTTGATTTCTTTCTGAGTTTTGGGTATTGGGAATTTTTTGATGGTTTCTATTTTCTTGGGGTTAGCTTTGATACCGTCTTTTGTTATTACATGCCCAAGAAATTCAGTGCTTCTTTGCAAAAATAAGGTTTTTGACATTTGAATTTTTAGATTAGCTTCTCTGAGGATATTGAAAACTGCTCTGAGTGCGTTTTCGTGTTCTTTTAATGATGTGCTGAATACTAAAATGTCGTC